>NW_024080642.1:5112798-5163936 GCF_003009895.1 Hyaena hyaena | reverse complement strand
CTGCTCACGCTGTCTCTCTCTCTCTCTCTCTCTCCTAGAAATAAATTAAAAAAAAAACATTAAAAAAAAATTAAAAAAAAAACGGTTTTTAACTTAAAAGTGTCAAGATATCTCTGTGACAGTCTCATAACCTCATTTGCACATAATTTCAAAAGTCTGAATCTGAGGGCTTCGCAAATATTAGGTCGGCCAAGGCTCCCGGCTGGCCCCACTCCAACCTGGGCTCTGTTTCTGAGCAATTCTTGTTTGAAATCAAGAGGTCTGTGTTATTCCTGTTCACAGCAGCACCATCTCTTAAAACCAGTCCTGACCTGCTGCTTTACCTTTCTGTGCATGGTGGTAACGGCAGCTTGTGCTCCAAGCCACCTTGCAGTCTGAGAGGCTGGGCCTGCGAGGTGCGGAGGGGACACCGGAATAAGCCTAAGGCCCCAGGGAACTCAGCCTGCTCGTCCTTGCCTTGGCTGGTGACAGATGCTCTTTAGACTCTCAACTTGGTAAACTGAGGCTCACTTGGGTTTTCTGCTCCAGAGACGCCCTGGTGACCAGTGTGGTGAATTGCATGACGAGCTTCGTTTCCGGATTTGTCATCTTCACGGTGCTCGGGTATATGGCAGAGATGAGGAACGAAGAGGTGTCTGAGGTGGCTAAAGATGCAGGTGGGAACGTGGGTTCCATTTATGTCCCTTACTCTTCTCTGAATGGCTTGGCTGCTCTCTGGATCTTTACAAATATCTAACTGTTAAATTATTTCTAAGTGTTCCCTTTAAAAATTTCCAAGGTTTTAGGGAAACTTACTGCCTTCCGTGTGCTCTGCCCTGGTGAGGATGGGGGAGCCCCCCCTGGCACCCAGGGGGGCTTGAAATAGGGCTTGGATGAGGGCTTTTGAATCCAGTGGGTTTGGGCCCAGTGATGGGTGTAAGTCTAGTAAGCAGATGATTCTTGGAATTTCCCCTTGCAGGAAAAGAAAATGTAGATGACACCGTCACTCTGTTGTATTGTGACGTTTTCATGGAAGAGGAGTGACAGATATTGAAAAAGTGGCAATGGGATCTCATGGTTGAAATCCCGGAGCTCTCCTGCCAACGTGCTTCTGTCTTTGGCCTGATGCAGAGCTCTGATCACCGCTGTACCCCAAACTAAGGGACCCCTATCTAGCTCGTGAGAAGTTGAGGACAAGTCCCTCACACTATCACACGGGACTTTAAAATAGCGGGAGGCCTTTATTCCAAAGCTTCTGTGACTCTCCTGAATCAGTTTCGCGTCTCCTACTGTTTTGGAGCTAAAGCCATCAGAGAGAGCTCAATGTAGTGAAATCTTAGAGCTCTCCGTCCCAGCCCTGTAAGAGCTCTGAGCTGTTATATGGTGGACGCTTACTCCTGTGTGCAGTTTTCCTAGACTTAGGGTCTTGGGTTTGTTTCCATTCCCCACATTGGTTGAGAGTTCACACTTTCCAGAATGGCTGCTGCTCCCTGCCTGCCTCCCAGGATGCCAGCATGGGCAAGTGGGATGGTGAGGAGCGTGAGCGAGTGTTTGGTACATGTCCAAGCCTAATTCACACATCAGGTCTTGTGACAAGAATTGTAATTGTTGGGGCGCCTGGGTGGTTTAGTCGGTGAAGCGCCTGACCCTTGATCTCGGATCATGATCTCTCACAGTTTGTGAGTTCGAGCCCCACATTGGGCCCTGCACTGATGGTTCAGAGCCTGCTTGGGATTCTGTCTCTCCTTCTCTCTGCCCCTTCCTCTCTCTCTGTCTCTCTCAAAATAAATAAACATTAAAAAAAAGAATTGTAACTGTTGGTGTGACATCTTTGCAGGGCAGGTCCCAGGGACTACCTCCTCCTCTCTCCTTCTCTATCTCAGGCCCCAGCCTCCTCTTCATCACATATGCAGAAGCCATAGCCAACATGCCCGCGTCCACATTCTTTGCCATCATCTTCTTCCTGATGCTAATCACTCTGGGCCTGGACAGCACTGTGAGTGGACGGAGAGGGAAACCTGACTCTAAGGAGGAGGAAGGGGAGGACAGGAGGAGGGGGAGCATGAGGGAGGGGGAGCTGCACCTATCCCTCCCTCCCATCCTGCCCACCCCAGGCTGCTCCCTCCTGGTGCTCTCTCAGCCCCTGTTCAGTCCTCACTGCTGCTGCTCACGGCCCTCTAGTGTGTTAGAGGATCATAATGGGCTAATGAGGTAAGGTGTCTGCACAGGCCAGGGCTCAGCATATGTGAGCTGTTATTACTGGGCACTGTCCCTTAACCGGATGGCAGTACTTACGGGCGAGAGCGAGGTCACTCTTGAGTCTCAGTGCCCTGCCGCCCCACATTCGGCTCAGCACCTTGTACTTATTAGTGTGGAGTGAGTCCCAGCTTTGAGTTGGCCTCTCTGGTGCGACCAGAGTCTCCCCCAAGAGACGTCACATAAAGAAGTCCTGTCCGGGCACTGTATTTTCTTTCCTTGATGTCATTAAGGTTCGGTTCTAAATGAGAGTGTGAAACCAGGTAATATATTTCCAGTGAAGGCTGGCGTATTGGGGGGGGGGCGGGGGGGGGCGGGATTCTGGTCATGACCAGCTTGGCCGGTCCCTCAGCAACCCTCCCTCCTGCTCACTGTCCTCGAAGGTGACAGACTTGTCCTGAGCTTCCCCTGTGACTGCCTGTGTGTCTCTCTCAGTTTGCAGGCTTGGAGGGGGTGATCACAGCTGTCATAGACGAGTTTCCGCACATCTGGTCCGAGCGCCGGGAGTGGTTTGTGCTTGGCGTGGTCATTACCTGCTTCTTGGGATCCCTGGTCACCCTGACTTTTGTGAGTACCACGGCCCTCAGCTGTGAGCCAGCCTCCTCCGGGCCAGCGGAACAGCACAAGAAGCCGTTCCTTTCCTTCCACTCCACATGGTGCCCTGGCTTTGGGGCCAAAGTAAGAGGGGTTGTCGCTGCTGTTAAAATGTCACCGAGGAGACGAAGGAAAGTTGTTTCTGGCAGCATCTGTTTGTAGAATCTGTGCATGGTATGTGGAGGTCTTAGCATTTTACATTAGACCAATTTAGATTTCAGGCTTGGCAGGGTATCTAGAGAAAAACTAAGATTTGCTCTTCCAGTCTTCAGGGCTGCATTCGTGGGATTATTGCCGTGATGGCCTCATACGCAGAATATCTGAAGGTTGGCATCTCATGTTTGTTGTGCCACCTTGTCTCCTCCAGGGAATTTGCAGTGGTGAGGAAGTCAGACCCTCTCTTGTGGTTGGTTTTGTTTTTTGGTTTTTTTGGTTTTTGTTTTTTTTTGTTTTTGGTAGCTGAGGAACATACTGTAAAATGTAATCAGATAGCACCCGCAGGCATCCTAGGCTTGCGTCCGCCTGACTCAAGGCAGATTTTGAAGATCTGAATCTTCAGGCCATGACCCCAATGTCTCTGGAGTTTGTCAGGGCTGTGGGGCCCTGAGGAGGATCCGAAGTTTGTGAATTAAGATAGAAGGCAAAGCCATGGCCAATGTGTTCAGTGGGTCTGGTGTTGTGAACTCTCCCAGGTTCAGTCTTCAGGGACCAAGATTCTTTTTTTCTTTTCTTTTCTTTCTTTTTTTTTTTTTTTTAGATTTTTTAAAAATTTATTTTACTTATTTTGAGAGAGAGAGAGAGAGAGAATGAGTGCTTGGGGAGAGAATTCCAAGTAAGCTCTGCACTGTCAGAGGCAGTGACCTGGGGCTCAAATTCATAAACCGTGAGATCATGTCCTGAGCCAAAATCAAGAGTTGGTCACTTGCCACCCAGGCTCCCTGAGAGACCAGGATTCTTTAGAGTAGAGTACACAGTAGGTATTCAGGTATTCAATTGAAAGAAGTTGAAAAAAGATCCAGGGACTCTTTCGAGTTTTTCTTAAAACTTAGTGGGAGAAAAAACAAGGAGAGAGTGCTCCACAGGACAGGCAGAGGCGGCTGATGGGGTGAAATCTGGCCCCCACAGCGAGGGCCAGTCCAAGAGGCAGGCTCTAGGATATTCATATTAGGTCCAAGGTGGGAATTTCACAGAATTAGCCTAAGTGAAGAAGTTGCTTTTGGCCTTTTTCATAAAGAGAAGGTAGTGCCTCAGAGAGCCTGTACTCAGGGTCATGATGTCGTTTGCAGGGAGGGGCGTACGTGGTGAAGCTGCTGGAGGAATATGCCACAGGCCCAGCCGTGCTCACTGTTGTACTGATAGAAGCAGTTGCCGTGTACTGGTTTTACGGTAAGATCTTCCTTCCACCAGTCACGATCGACACCAGCCTGTAGCCTCCAGAGTAGAGAAGGGCTGATGTCACTGAAGAAGATCAGGGTACCTGCCAGTGGGTCGGTAAAATGACCTCAGCGGAGTGCCTTCTTCAGAAACAGGTCACCATTTCCTCCATGCTCTGTGCCACAGATGCCCCTTACTCTTGGGAAGATGGTTTATTTGTTTCCCCTTCTGAGTCTAAATGTTCACCCAGTGGAGACAGGCTGAAGCAGTTCCATACAGCTGGTCCTCAGTGGATGCTTCAAATACTGACCATCTCTAGGAATTGAAAAATGAACTAATGCATGGCGAGTGCATTTGCAGAGCGTACAATATCCCACTGTTTTATAGAGTGGCCCCCAGTTTAAATTTTGCAAGCAAGGACTCCCTGCAAACCCCAAGATAGAGTTCAGGAGATTATCTTCCAGGGAAGAGGCAAGAATGTTCCTGTTTGGATTATCTGCCTTGGTGAAACCCCCAATTCACCCCCTCTGATCCTGGGACTGATTCTGATAAGGGTGAAACTAGCAAGAGCACAGAGAGTGAGCTAACACGGGTCCCAAGAATCCATGGGTGGGGTGGGGATGACCCAGATTCAGAGCTACCGCTCTTCCTGTTTAAAATCAAGAAATGATGATTTTATTCTGAAAATGTCACGGTGTTTTTTCCCCTAATTTCTATGGTAACAAAACAGCTTTGGCATGTTTGTTGTTATGCATAATATGAAGAAGGGGGGCCCCAAATTTTGAGTCGCACATGAGCCCAATTTTTAAAACAGAAGTCCTCCCTGCCTCCTCAGTGATTCTGAGTATGTGACTCGCGGGACGCCTGCCCCAGGTATTGCTGGGTCTCTCAGGGAAGCAGTTGCCTTGCCCCTCTCGATGTCTCACAGTACTCGCCGTCACACACCTTTTATGGAAGAACCTTGATCTTGATCTGGCATAGGAGATGGGCAATACGTGGTTAAAATTTTCTCTTGGAAGTTTCCAGCAAAGGGTTGAAGTCAGCCTCTGTCAAGTGGGTTCACGATTCCTAGAAAATTCTTTTCTCCAATGACAAAGTAAATATATGCTGAGATCTTGGAAAAGCAGTGTGGGCACCAAGCGGGGGGCGGTTAGGCCCCTCCCCAAAAGTCCGGCTGTGCTCCCACTCCTACTCCGTGTGGAAAGAACGGTGCTTGCTGTCCAGTCCAGTTTTGTGACAAGTCTGCTGTCCCACTTTCAGACCAGATGGGCGCCCCTGAGCTCCTGCTGTGGAGGAATAGAGAGCTGCTAGTGTCTCTGAGAATCAAGGGACAGGACAGCCCCTGGCCTCCCTGAGTCAATCTCTTTCTCTTTCGGGTGACTTTAGGCATCACTCAGTTCTGCAGTGATGTGAAGGAGATGCTTGGCTTCAGCCCCGGATGGTTTTGGAAGATCTGCTGGGTGGCCATCAGCCCTCTCTTTCTCCTGGTGAGTTGTCATTTCCCTTTCCTAACGGCCCTAAAGAAAGATTGACTCAAACACTTATAAAAAGTAAGTTTTATTGGCGCGTAACAGATACAGGGAAAAGTGTGCTGATCTTTAGTGTGTATCTCATTGAAATTTTGCAAATGGAGCACACTTCTGTAGCCAAAACCGTGCTAAGAAAACAAAAACGTGACCAGTACTCCTGAAGCCCCTCTGGAGCCCCCTCTCAGTCACTGTGCTCCCCAGGCTTACCGCCCTTCTGACTTCTAACACCGTAGAAAAGTCTGGGCTTCGTTCCCTGCTGCATGTGTTGTATCATTCCCCAGCTCAATGATCATGATCAATAACATGTATTGACCATTAAGTGCCAGGCCAGACCTTGTGCTGAACTTACACCCATTGCTCCATTAATCCTTCCACAATTCTGTGAAGTAGTAATAGTTCTAATACCCCGTTTTACATTTAAGAAAATTGAAGCCTTAAAGAGTCCCAGGTCACGTGACAAGTAAGACCCATTCAAGACCTGGGAAGGATTTCCTGAGCTGCTCTTGAAGGCCCTGGGAGGGGGCCTTGTAATTTTGTTTTCATTTCTTTTTTTTTTTTTAATTGTTTTTTTTAATGTTTTATTTATTTCTAGGAGAGAGAGAGAGAGAGAGAGAGACAGCGTGAGCAGGGGAGGGTCAGAGAGAGAGGGAGTCACAGACTGAAACAGGCTCCAGGCTCTGAGCTGGCATTCAGCTCAGAGCCCGACGCGGGGCTCTAACCCACGAACCGCGAGATCATGACCTAAGCGAAAGTCGGACGCTTAACCGACTAAGCCACCCAGGCGCCCCTCTTTTTCTTTTTTTAATGTTTATTTATTTTTGAGGGAAAGAGAGAGACACACACAGAATGCGAGTGGGGGAAGGACACAGAGAGAGGGAGACACGGAACCCAGAGCAGGCTCCAGGCCCTGAGCCATCAGCACAGAGCCTGATGTAGGGCTCAAACTCATGAACCTTGAGATCATGACCCAAGCCGAAGTCAGCCGCTTAAACGACCGAGCCACCCAGGTGCACCTAAAATTCATTTTCTTAAAGATGCCCCCTGCAAAAGTCCTCAAACATGGACCTGAGTCAGAAGTGGAATCCATTTATTGCAAAGGACCTGGGTGAGAACACTCAGTTCCAAGGGTTACTTACTTGCCAGGATGCATTCAGCGCTCACTCTTTCCTTAGAGCACGTGCCGCTGCTTTCCTCGTGGCATCCCCCTGAAGGAGATAACTTGCACAAAAGCGGATAAACGCCCTGCTCACATCCCCAGTGAGCGCTGAGGTAGTGTGGGGTAAAGTGACTCTGTGCACGTCAGCACAAATCACTCTCCAGTTCTTTCATTCATCTGTGACTTTATTTCGGAAGGAATGTTTTAATCTTTTAGAGCCCAAAGTTTATTGGACTGGTCCTTCCATCCGGCTCCCCCGCTTGGTAGGAGTGTCTGGGCCAAACATTTTTCCTCAGGGACATCTCTGCCTTTAGCATAGCTGTTACTTTCCGTCTTTAAAAAACAAAAACAAAACGAAAAACCATTTTGTATTCTGTTTTGACTTTCTCTGGGCAGCCCTTTGTGTGGTATCTTATACCCACACGTCTGGACAATAACATATAAGATGAATGGTATGTTCAATTCTTGCCTCTGCGGTGCTGCCTGTGTCTGTCTCTACCCCAGAATCCCTTCTTGACTTCCATTCCATTCCTTGGTTCTGGAGTTTTCCAGAACCAAAGCCAGCTGTTGTCCTGGGCAACAGATAATTCTCAGGGCCCAGTGGCTCTGGTGTGTTCCCCTAGATCTTGGCCTGGTAGTTTATTATTACCTTATCAGCTCAGTGGTGCTTTTCGGTAGATTAAAAAAAACAAAATATATATACACACACACACACACACACATATATATATGCGTATATATGTGTATATATATGTTTTTTTCCGCTATTTTCAGTGAGAGAGTTGGCACGAACCACCTAGCCTGCCATTACTAAAAGCAGAAGTTCCGACAAATGGATTATTAATTCATATTATTACCAGGGCTTTTAGATAATCTACTTAAATCCTTTCATTTGTTTTTCAAAGGAATTATTTCCTTGAGGGAAGAAACCATGTCTGTTTGTTTGTTTCCTTTAGTATTCCCCACACAGTGAGGATGATGTCCAGAGCTGCGACCTGGGAGAGGCAAGTGAGGCACTCACCACAGGCATAAAACTTAGGGTGGGGGGGCTGCCGAAAAACTCAGTAATCAGGGTAAAGACCATTTTAATATAATATATTCTAGAAACCAAAATTAATGCAAAAATGTCCCCAGTCCAGGCACCTGGGTGACTCTGTCAGTTAAGTATCTGACTTTTGTTCAGGCTATGACCTCACGGTTCAGGAGTTCAAGCCCCGCTTCGGGCTGTGTGCTGACAGCTCAGAATCTGGGAGATTCTCGTGCTCTGTTAAAAAAAAAAAAAAGTCCCCAATCAACAGATTTCATTTTATTTTATTTTATTTTATTTTTTTAAATGTTTTTATTTATTTCTAGGAGAGAGCAAGAGAGAGCGTGAGCAGGGAAGGGTCAGAGAGAGAGGGAGTCACAGACTCTGAAACAGGCTCCAGGCTCTGAGCTGGCAGTCCGCACAGAGCCCGACGCGGGGCTCGAACCCACGAACCGCGAGTACATGACCTAAGCGAAAGTCGGACGCTTAACCGACTAAGCCACCCAGGCGCCCCAACAGATTTCATTTTAAACAAACACAAGATCTGACCCTGTGCTTGCATGTCTCACCTCACCCGACTCACCCTAATGTGGTCCTGTCAGATCGTGTCTTTTTAAAATATGCACCATCATATTATTTCTTGATTACTAAAATTTACTGAAATGTTGTGCCCAAGGTGAGTGCCTCACAGGTTCCACCCTAGCCCTGGCTCCGGGTTCTCAGCATTTTAATTTCTGTCGACTGACAGACAGGGCGAGACTCGGTGTACAGTCAATGAGCTGCTGTACCCAGCAAAAGCCGTGCTCAGACCCGTGTTCAGGCACATCCCTCATAACCCCCATGATGTTTGCTTTACTCACTTCCTCTAAAGGCAAGTGCTCCAGTGCCCAGTTAAGAGGAGGCAAATCTGTCTTCCACTTCTGGGTTTACTTAGCAGATCCCTTGCCCTGGGCTTTTAAAGGATGCTTTCAGTAAACAATGAGTAGCTTATTAAAAATATCCTTTCTCACCGAGGCCAAGTTACGAAAAGAGAAAATATTGTTTACGAGCAAGGGGAGGCAGGGCCGTGCAGAGGCGTGTCTGGGGCAACACTTACGGCCCCGAGAGCTTGAGGCGCCTCTGAACTGTGCTGGATTTCACACACCTGACATCGAGATGACACCAGCGTTCCTCGCTGTGTCCAGTCCGTCTTCCCATGTTCCCAAACTAGCTGCCTTAGTAGCTGAGTCCGGGGGTGAGGAGAGTAAGTCCAGAGAGAGTTTGCAACTGGCCAGGCTCCTGTTCTGAAAGCTTCCTCCTGGACTTAGGACAACACTGTTGGAAAGATGGATGTGTGTTTAACAACTTCCCATTTTATTACCTGCAGACAAAGAAAAAAAAGATATAAATAGATGTTTAACCACACAAATAATTTACATAACTGTCTTCTTTATGACTATGAAGTAATAAAATAAAATTAAATCAAGAGCAATAGCGATTTCAGCCTCGTGGTTACTAGGCAAAAACCTGGTATTTATGCTCTCTCTGGAAACCAAACTGAAATAAGAAAACTTATAAAAGGAGTGTGGGGAGCACACGGTAGAATTTTTCTTGAGAGAAACTTTCACGGCATTTTCAAGTAAAAAATACAGTAAGCTGCTTTTTCCTTCCATTATTCCTTTCGTGACAAGGGCCTGGGGCAGGTGGGCACTCACTGTTGAGAGGCCTCAAGCCATCCTTGTTGAAACCCCAGGCTGAGGTGCTCAGTGCCGAAAGCAGAGCTCAAGAAAAGGGAAAAGAAGGAACACGCACCCAGGAGCCTGAGTCCTCTCCAGGTCTTGAGAACCTTAGTATCTCTCTGGCACAGAGGTAACTTCCTTCTGACCAAAAATAATCATAGATGAGAAATGCAGGAGGAAAAGAAGAGAAAGCAGAGAAGTATGAGGCCGTAGGATGGAAGGAGTCGTGGAGAGGTCATCCAGTTTAGTCTTCCACTGTCTGGAAAGACTGGCCCCAGACCACTCTTAATAGATGCCCGTCTCTTCCCCTTTGCCCTGAAGGGGTCGCTATAACTCTCCATAAACAACTTTCTGAATCTTGGTGTCCCTGCTTTAAGGGTTGAGGTGAGGGGTGGAGAGGAAAATCAATATAAGCACCTGGTGGTTTTACTGTTGCCGCTTAGGCACACAAATTCGTGAATCCCATGTGTCAGAGTTCAACTAGGATAGATCACCCTTGGGGAGTCTCCCGAAAAGATCTCAGCTTTAGCCTTTGGTGTTCATGGTATCAGAACTGTCCCTATCCGCACGGATGTTGTTAAGATTTTGAATGTTTCTTGGTATTTCCGTTTTAGTTCATCATTTGCAGTTTTTTGATGAGCCCACCAGAGCTACGACTTTTCCAATATAACTATCCTCAGTGGAGTATCATCCTGGGTTACTGCATAGGAACCTCATCTTTCATCTGCATCCCCACATATATAACGTATCGGCTGATCATCACTCCAGGGACGTTTAAAGAGGTAGGTGCTAGTGTGTGTGTTCAGGCTAGTAATTGTTTTGGGAGGAAAGGGTCTTCTCGTTATGCTCTGTTCAAAGGAGATGTGTCCACCACGTGAAGTTCACCTATACCATGGTGTAGACCTATGATGGCTGCCTTTGTCACCATCAAAGCTTCCCCGTAAGCCTCAGATACAGTGGTTATTCGCATGCACCCCAGCACCCAGCTTGAGGTGTGTATAGCATTCTCAATGCATCAGACGCCTACACTGCCTTTTGCTTGCCATTGGACATGGACATCAGATCTGTCATGTCTGAAGCAATACGTGAATTTTGACTTAAGTGGAGATGATGGTGAAAAATGCCTGTGGCCATTTTTCTAACAGCAGTGTGACAAGTGTTATCTTGAAAATCATCACTAAATAAGGATGTAGTAGTTTTAGCTTAAGGCATTGGAGTAAACAAAAAGTTACAATTTTTTTTCATTATTTCGTTACAGTAATGAATAATGTGCTCTAAAGTTTTAGGGGCACCTTGGAGGCTCAGTTGGTAGAGCATCTGACTCTTGATCTCGGGGTTGTGACTTGATCTCAGGGTTGTGAGTTCAAACCCCACCTTGGGGTGGAGCCTACTTTAAAGAAAAAAGAATGTGCAATAAAATTAATTTTAATAATAGAACCTTCAAATTTGCATAAGATTATATATTTTTCAAAGAATCTCCATGTATATTATCTCAAAATACCTTGTGAGCTTCTTTGTGAATACCAGAGTTGATGGTCCATAACATTCTACCTATGAGGGAGGGAGGCCTCATATGAAATTTTGGTTTAGTTAAAAAAAAAAAAGACTAAGAGAAAGGTAAATTTCTTAACTCTTTTGGGCCCTAGCCAGATCAAAGGTTGGACTTTTATATGGAATGTCTACCACTTGTTCACCTGGATTAGGTCGTCGTTGTAAAAACCTCTAGTAAACTACACAAAGATCCTGGGAAGATGTTCCCTAATAAGTAAGCATTCATGAAGGCATCAATAGTGACCTGTTTTCTTAGATTATCACCTCGCAAAAGGCCAGGGCCTGGCAAATTTTGAGAACAGTGGTAGTGTGACAAGTGGAATGCTCCCAAAGTACGGCAAGAAGTGGGCCTGGCATTTTGGGATATCAGCAACCAGAAGGGCAGCAGAATGGGTGGCTAGGGACTAGAATATAAACGCCAGAATTCTACTTTACAATGTTGTTCATTCCACTATTCAACAAAACACCTCAGTATACACCATACACCTTCTCTCCCTGCACAATGTAGCTCCACTTAAGAGTAGTTAGAATTGTTGGGGTGCCTGGGTGGCTCAGTTGGTTATATAACAGAGTCGATCTCAGCTCAGGTCATGATTCCACTGTCCTGAGATGGAGTCCCTTGCTCCCCCCCGCCCCCCCGTCGGGCTCCATGTGGAGCCTGCTTGACATTGTCTCTCTCTCTTCCTCTGCCCCTCACCTGCTTGTGTGCATTCTCTCTAAATAAATAAATAAATAAATAAATAAGAAAAGAGATTGAAGGACTGAAACTAATGTAACGTTGTGTATCAACTATACTCAAAAGAAAAAAAAAAATCAAAGGGGATTACATACGTTTTCAATCCAAAATATAAAAGACAAGAAGCAGAACTTCACCTAAAATCCGTAAATCAAAAAATGCTTTTGGATCCAATTTTGGTCATCAAAAATTTTACTACGCAACTTAATAAAGATTTTTCTAAACCTCTGAAGTGGTGCTGTTTTTCCTTCTTCACATCCCTGAGCTGCTTCATGTCACCCTGATGCTAAGTTTTACAAGGTGGGCTGTATATTTCACACCCAAGCCCAACCATATTTCAGATCTGTCTTAAAGCTTCTGTGTACTTCAGCTGTTTCTAGGCTAAAAATTCTCAACCTTTTCCCTGTAGTGAGTACTATGTCAACATGAGCTTGCTTTACGAGTAATGATTTAAATGGTCACATCTTTTTCAACTTAATTATGATAATTTGTACCCTTATATGAATAACCCATACTCCTTCACAGGTAGATTCATTAAATCAGTAACGTCCCAGCCATCACAGTGGCTGCTGGCACTGTGCACCATGCC
This sequence comes from Hyaena hyaena, assembly GCF_003009895.1. Taxonomy (NCBI): domain Eukaryota; kingdom Metazoa; phylum Chordata; class Mammalia; order Carnivora; family Hyaenidae; genus Hyaena; species Hyaena hyaena. The sequence goes on along the minus strand of NW_024080642.1, from coordinate 5,151,427 downwards.
TTGGGTGTATATGTGAGGTACAAGGAGCCTGGCTGAGGGGAGGGGGCCAGAGGCCAGCACTCACTCTGCTCCCCAAGCCTTGTGAGGCCACAGCAGGCCTCCTCTGTCCAGAGAAAACGATGCCCTTACCCAGCCAGGTCACCAAAAGCATGATAGAGGTGGGACGCTGGGTAGCTCAGTTGGTTAAGCATCCGACTTTGGCTCGGGTCACGATCTCATGGTTTGTGATTTCAAGCCCCGTTTCGGGCTCTGTGCTGACAGCTCAGAGCCTGGAGCCTGCTTCAGGATCTGTGTCTTCCTCTCTCTCTGCCCCTCCCATGCTCGTGCTCTGTCTTTCTCTGTCTCTCAATAATAGATAAACACGAAAGAAAAATTTTTAAAAAGAGTAAAAAAAAGCATGTTATAGGCCAGTGGAGGTTTTCCCATTTTCTCCCATTAGTGTTACAGTGATATTCTTAATTAGTTTACAGATGGTTATAGTTCCTGAATATATCAATTTTTTTAGTTTTATTTATTTATTTGTGTGATCTCTATACCCAATGTGGGCCTCAAGCTTATGACCCCAAGACCAAGAGTTGCTTTTCTAACTGAGCCAGCCAGGTGTTCCCTGAATATATCATTTTTATCTATATATGAGAAAAAATAAATTGGGAATTCCTTTAAAAAATTTTTTTTAATGTATGTTTATTTTGAAGAGAGAGAGCAAGTGGGGGAGGGGCAGAGGGAAAGGGTGAGACAGAATCCCAAGCAGGCCCCACCTCGTCACCACAGAGCCCGATGTGGGGCTTCAACTCATGAACCATGACATCACGACCTGAGCTGATATCAAGAGATATCAAGACACTTAACCAACTGAGCCGCCCAGGTGCCCTGGGAATTCCTTTCTTAAGGAAAGTCATTGAGACTACTCCAACTTAACTATTAAATGCCATTAACATGCTGTTTAAGTGTTTTAATATTAATGTTGAAATATTTTTGCAATACTGTTAAATTATAAGAATATTTATAACATATTTTCTTCTCAACAGCGTATTATTAAAGGTATCACTCCCGAAACACCAACAGAAATTCCCTATGGGGACATCCACTTGAATGCCATATAAAATACTTCAATGAGAGGAAAATGGCTTCCCAACAACCTCTCCTCTGGTTCTGACAAGTCCTGCCTCGCCTTCTCCCCTCTGAGTGAATGAGTTTCCAGCTAAGCCTGACAATGGAAGGGCCTTCTTCACGGAGGACAGTCCCAAAGACTATGGTGCCCAGACTCTTATGGCCTCCAACTACTTCTTTCTGTGAAATCTCCTGGACATATTATCTTGTTAGCTCTGTGACGCAGCTGACCTGGACAATTTTGGATGTGCGAGGGTGTGTATGGAGGTGATGAAAACCACCATCTAATCAGTTAGGATTAGGTTTAGAATTAAGTTTGTAAAAGTCTCATGTATCATTTCTTGTTATCATTGGTATCTGCCATGCATTTGCTTCTCAAGGTTTCACTGTTCATGAATACCTAAACCACGTAGGAGAAAACAGGGATGCTGTTTTGCTAGCCATATATTTTCTGAGTAGCATAGAATTCCATAACTGGAATCTACTAGAACCCTTCAACCTGTGTGCTGCTGTGGAGTCAGAGGAGGAGAGAAAGATGTAGAAACTAAACTGAAAAATAATGTATACATGTGAGCATGTGTGTCTGTGTATACTGTTGTTTCAGTGTATCCTTATCTCTATTCCAATCCTTTGGGCCCATTACAAGCTATATGAATTTCCTCTAAATTTTCTTACATTAACAAATTCCACCTACTCAAATGTGTATGTATGTTATTATAAGGGTATAACTGCTGCAACATGTTATGTCACCTTTTCCAACGACACTACTTTAGCCCACACACCTTCCTTTATGGGTCAGCGTTCAGCGTTTGCTCTACTTCATTGCCATCTTCCTGTCTCTGCCAGCTAAACAATCAGGATAATGTTCCACAGGCAAATCTGGCCTATTTCATCAGTGACTGTGGCTTGGCCGTGAACTACTTTGAAGTTGGATACCGACAAATGCATCTTCAGTGCTCAGTTAACTATCTGGTTTAAGCTCTGTTTCAGATGACTGTGTTACTTTGCTCTGTGAAGAGGATAAATCCAGTTCTTGCTTATAGGATATATAGGTCTGGCATCCTGACTGTAACCAAGGTCATCCTCAGTCCAGACGTAATTGGAGACTTTGGGTTAGCCTTAAATGGAACTCCCCAGACCTACCTGGTTGACAATCAGGACTGTGAGCCCTCCGGATAATTTCCAAGACTGAGCCTAAACTAAGTAAGGCTAATTGAAAAAGGGTCAGTTAAATGAATAACTTTTCATTTCACATAAAGCCTTTAAACAGATCAAGTAAATCTGACCTTCATTGGCATTATGCCTCTCAGATGCGCAAGTAAAGAAGCAAATTCACCTTGTTGTGTAAGACTTCCTCATCAAAGTCTTCAAGGGACTAAAGCCGAGTCAATGATAAAAGGACTCACTCATCTAGCCCCATATCACTTCAGTCCTCTGTATACATCTAATTTAATTCTAACCTTATAGAAAGAAGACCCATATAGCAGAGGCCTGGTTTTATCCAATTATAGATCGTCCTCTCTTGGCTTCCTTTCCCCAACAATCTCTGCCCCAGCCATTTCCCTGTGTCCCCACTACTTCTTCTATTTCTGATTCTTTGCTTCTCTCAGCAGGATATTTTCCTTAGAGATGTGAGCTGCTGAGAAGTTTCCCGAGATGTTAGAGGAAAAGAGAAGAGGAATTAAAAGATGCCCCTCACTGACCTGCCTTCATTATCTTCACTCTTTCCTTCCTTCATGCTACCTTATTTCTCTTTGCTTTCTAGCAAGCTGAAAGGAGACGGATTGTATAAGTGGCACCGTATTCAGTGGTAAATAGCTTTGCAAATTCTAGGAACTACTTTATGAAGATATTTGGATATGGATTCTTTCCTTCCCCCACACACTTATGCATGCTCCAAAGATATTATTTTTTAAAAAGCACTTTTTTAAACAGAATTAGAGTTTGGCCAAGCCAGGTATCGAGGGAATTATATAGGTGTTTTGAAATGTTGTCAGACTTCACTGGACTTAACAAAAAAAAAACAGAAACAAAAACTAAATCTCTGTTCTGCACAGTTTCCATTTCCTTGATCCCTAGTTATCAGTACTACTCTGGATTTTTTTAAAGGAAAACCTAGAAGTAGGGAGATGGACTTTAAAATAATCTTTTAAAGAACCTTTTACATTTAATGTAGTATTTACATAAAAGTAAAAAATAAAAATGGGATTGAATTGTAAAGTTAAGTACTGAAGTTTTTTGTTTTTTGGGTTTTTTTTTTTTTTGCTGTGATTTTGTTAGTAAGAAATACCTAAGAAATTGGCAAGACACAAGACAAAGGCATGGAGGCAATTAAACTGATTAAGGTTGTTTCCTATGTTAATAAGCTATGAAGCCAAAGAATTCATCCCCCCTTCCAGAAAACTGACAACCCATTGGAAATTTGTTCCATTTGTTGTGTAGAATGCATGTCATTTGTAACGTAAATTCATTGCCCTGGCTGCCCTATCTGGAGATGGATGCAAGACCCTGACAAGCAGAAAGTTGATATAATAGCTCCAAAGTCAAATCATGAAAATCGAATCAAATAATGAAATCTCAAAATAAGGCAAAAAAAGATCTTTGGTGAGATGAGTCACTCCTCACCATCCTTTTTACTAAGCTTGTTAATTTGATGATACTAATTTCAAAATGTAAGCTTAAATATGAATTTCCATTTAACTCATCTACCCCATCCCCAAGCCTTAACAGGGAAATTATTCTCCTAGAATTAGAATCATAGTCTCTCTGATATGTAGGAAAGAGCGACCTGATATGTTCTACTTGGTGTGTAGCTGATTTGGGGTTCACTGTCAAAGCAAAACTTAAAACTATGGAATGCAATGGCTTAACTGTGATGTTCTGACACATATCTTAGTGCTTAGCTACAGAATCATACAATTGAAGTCTGGTTCCTTTCTTAGCAAGTCTCTTTACTCATAAATCAACAACTGGTGCTTAAGACACCAGAATTGTTCAGAATGGTTGTCTTCATTAAACACAGCAGTAACCAGAGGACATTTTCCATCATCCCTTTTTTTCTTCTCTCTCTGTCTCTTTTTTTTTTTTTTTTTTTGGTCAGAGAAAGGTGGGGAAGAGAAGCAGTAGTTTCCCCAGAGAGACTGTTGCAACCTGTTATCCCATAAGTAATGCAATAAAAGCAAAATAGTCCCATGCTAAGTGGGAAGAGATACATAGTTTAAAATCATCATGGAACTCACACAAGGTGAGGAGCACCTGGGAGACTCCGTCAGCTAAACGTCTGACTTTAGCTCAGGTCAGGATCTCACGGTTCTTGAGTTTAAGCCCTGCATGGGGCTCCCTGCTGTCAGCGCAGAGCCCACTTCAGATCCTTGGTCTCCCTCTCTCTCTGCCTCTCTCCTGCACGTGTGCATGCTCTCTTTAATAATAAATATTAAAAAAAAATAAAACACAAGGTGACTTACACAAAAGGCTCTTAACTGAAAAGTTTAGCTTATAAAGTGCTTATTTGAGAAGGATGTTAGTGAATGAAATTTATAAATTCAAATGTGGGAAAAGAAACATTACAACAGAGAGTATCCCTAAACTGTAGAAAGCTGTTCTGTTTTACTTGAAACATTCTAGTTTTTGACTTTTTTTTCCACTGTCATAGTAAGTAAATGATCTTTATTAAAATTGGTCATAATTAGTTCCATGGATGGACTATTTCAAATCTCTTAACTTTTTCTTTACTTACTTTCCCCGCATTGCTTAACTTTCTCTAAATATTATAAGGTTCAGATAACCCACATTACCGGCAGAGCAAATCTGGTGATCTAGCTCATTTCTGTGCTCTTCTTGGGCTCTGGAAACTTCTTTTTTTTATTAAAAATGTTTAAATGTTTTATTTATTCTTGAGAGACAGAATGTGAGTGGGGGAGGGGCAGAGAGAGAGGGAGAGACAGAGATTCCAAAGCAGGCTCCTGGCTCTGAGCTGTCAGCATAGAGCCCAATGCAGGGCTTGAACTCACAAACTGTGAGATCATGACCTGAGCTGAAGTTGGAGGTTTAACTGACTGAGCCACCCAGGTGCCCTGGGTTCTGGATATTTCTAAATGAAGGTGAGGTTATTTCTTCTGCTAGAATGAAACAATACTCCTCTCAATTGTTTTAGTGAGCATTTACCACAATGGGAAAGATAAACATTTTAGGATGGAATCTCAAATGTGTCTCTCCTTCTTATTCATATTAACTGGGATCTATCTGGTATTATTTCTAAATTAGGTGTTTCAAAACAACTCACCTTTCCAAGAGTTAAAAAAAAAATAATTCACAATATATTTCAGTTGGAACTTCAGATGGTATTTCTCTTACCAACTCATCGCAATATCTATGCCAAATTCCTCTAACACCAGTGCAAGTTTGTCTTTAGTGGTCTTTTTCTTTTTTTTGTCTTGAAGCTATCAAAATAGATTGTCTTGACTGGGCAACTCCAATCTGGAAACTCTGCATTGCTGGAACATCTCATCAGAAAAAAGTTTTAATGTCTGCTAAATCTTATCGCTTATGGGAAAGAATAGATTATAACAGTCCTTCAATTCTAAAATTGAAGACCCCAATTATAGTAGATAATTTATTTCTAAGAGTTTGTAAACAGTGACAGTCCAAACAAATACTTGGGGAGGAAAAGTTATCCCACCTTTATGCTAAAAAGCTAAAAAACTATGAACAAATAACAGCATTTCTATTTTTTTCTTTTGTAAAAAAATGTCATTTTGGGGGTGCCTGTCTGGCTCTGTCAGTAGAGCATGAGACTCCTGATCTCAGAGTTGTGAGTACGACTCCCACGTTGTGTGCAGAGATTTTTAAAAATAAAGTCTTGTTTTAAATGTTTTTTATTTTTTTATTTAAAAAATATTTTTTAAATGTTTTTATTTATTTATGAGAGAGAGAGAGAGTGTGAGCAGGGGAGGGTCAGAGAGAGAGGGAGACACAGAATCTGAAACAGGCTCCAGACGCTGAGCTAGGTGTCAGCACAGAGCCTGACGTGGGACTCAGACCCACGAACTGTGAGACTGTGACCTGAGCCGAAGTTGGATGCTTAACCAACTGAGCCACCCAGGCGTCCCTATTTTTATTTTTTTTAGAGAGAGAGGGACAGAGAGACTGCATGTGGGGTGAGGGGCAGAGAGGAAGACAGAGGATCCAAAGTGGGTCCTGTGCTGACAGCAGAGAGCCTGATGTAGGGGCTCAAACTCACAAACCATGAAATCATGATCTGAGCCGAAGCTGGATGCTTAGCTGACTGAGCCATCCAGGCACCCCAAGAATAAAATCTTGAAAAAAAAAAAAAAAAGGTATTTTAAAAAGAAAGATTATTCTTATTCAAACTCTAACCTATAGGTGCACCTTATCTTAAGAAAACTTGATATGTGAAAAATGCATATTTTAAAAGATAAAATTAGGGATGTAAGAATTTATAGTTATTTCTCCAATATAATTTAAATATGATTTGATTATTGCTTCTTGGCCTTTTGGCTAAGATCAAGTGTAAAATATGATTTGATTTACAAACAAGTTGTCAGGATACTTTGTGTGTTGGGCATATCAGTAAGGTGTTTCAAGGGGCGCCTGGGTGGCTCAGTTGGTTAAGTGTCCAACTTTGGCTCAGGTCATGATCTCACAGTTCATGGGTTCGAGCCCCACATCGGGCTCTGCGCTGATGGCTAGTTCAAAGCCTGGAAACTGCTTCAGATTCTGTGTCTCCTTCTCTTTCTGATCCTCCCCTGCTCACACTGTCTCTCTTTCTCTCTCTCTCAGAAATAAATAAAACATTAAAAAAAAAGGTAAGGTGTTTCGAATTCTAGAATATGATCAACTGAGTTATATACAAATGGTATTTCTTTCCCCTCATCTTTACTTTCATCTCCCACATTACCTACAGCTAAAATTAAGCAAATTTTGGAGCACGTGGGTGGCTCAGTCAGTTAAGTGTCTGATTATTGATTTCAGTTCAGGTCATGATTTCACGGTTTGTGGGATTGAGTCCCACGTTGGACTCCACACTGACAGCACAGAGACTGCTTGGGATCTTCTCTCTTGGCCCCTTCCCTGCTCATTCACTCTCTTTCTCTCTCTCAAAGATAAATAAATATTAAAATTAAGTAAATTTCCTCTTCACTTCTGTCAACAGTGGTAATATAAAAATTCTCACTGTTCTTTTTTACATGAAACATAATTATTTTAAAACTTTAGTGGCAGAACTAAACTACATTTTTTTTAAGTTTTATTTAAGTAATCTCTATACCCAACATGGATATAACTCACAACCCTGAGTTTAAGAGTAGCATATTCTTCCAACTGAGCCAGCCAGGAACCCCAGAACTAAACTAAATTTTGTTTGTATAAAAGCAGAGTCTCCTCTTTAAGATTCATAGCATGCCCCTGTATTCATTTATGCAGTTTAGTTGTAGATGGTCCAAGTTAAATATGAGATGTCAGCAAATGCATTATGTTGTGAACTGTCAACTGTAATAACTTTTCACATCACAATATATAGATTTGTTCTGTCTTACAACAGAAACAAAACTTCCAAACTCTTAAGGTTAAGATAAAAATCTTAATCTTACAGTGCCTGCGTGGCTCATTTGGTTAAGCATCTGACTTTGGCTCAGGTCATGGTCTCTAGGCTTGTGAGTTTGAGCCCCGTGTTGGGCTCTCTGCTGTCAGAGCAGAGCCTGCTTTTGGATCCTCTGTCTTCCTCTCTGTCTGTCCCTTCCCCGTGCTTTCTCTCTCTCAAAAATAAACTTGAAAAAAAAAATTTTAATCTTGGGCACCTAGGTGGCTCAGTTGGTTGAACGCCCGACTTCAGCTCAGGTCAGGATCTCATAGTTTGTGAGTTCGAGCCCGCTTCGGGCTCTGTGCTGACAGCTCAGAGCCTAGAGCCTGCTTTAGATTCCGTGTCTCCCTCTCTCTCTGCCCCTCCCCTGCTCACATACTCTTTCTCTCTCAAAAATAAACACTAAAAAAAGTTTTTAAATCTTAATCTTAACTGTACATTATCAAGACATTTACACAATTCCCAAACACCACTGCATGTCATTTGCAAATATTTAGTATCAAAACTATCTACAATTAGAAATATTAAATTTCGGTAAAGCTAAATTATGACAAATCTTTGCGTTTTGTGTAGAACTTTAGTTTATAATGTGTTTTCACATCTATCATCTCACATCATCATCAGATGATAGATCATCTGATAGATCATCAGATCAGAGCTCTGGGTGGCAGCTGTTATTTCCCTAGTGCTGCAGATGAGGAGCCTGAGGCTGAAAGAAGTTAATTAATTTGCCCAAGCTCACAGCTGACGAGTTCCAGGACAGGACGAGAACCTAGGCTTTCTGATTCCAGGTCAAAGGTTATTTGCATGCTGTCTTTAAAATCATCATCCATAGAAGCCTGAATACACAGATCCTAAATTCAAAAATGAAAATCATGAGGGATGTATTTTCAACAAATAAGGGCATTCTCCTACATAACCACATTACAACCATCAAAATCAGGAAAATGGCATTGATACATTACTGCCATTTCATCTCAGACCCCATTCAATGGCATCCTTTTAGCAAAAGGATCCAGTCCAGAATCACACTTTTCGTTTAGATTCATATATCTTTTGTTTCCTTCAGGCTGGAACGGTTTTTCAGTCTTCCCTTGACTTTCATGACCTTGATACTTTTGAAGATCACAAGTCAGATATTTGCCAGAATGTCCCTCAGTTTGATGTTTGATAATGATTGATTTCTCATGATTAGATTTAGGCTAAGTATTTTTGGCAAATATCACGGGAGTGCCCATGCTCTTCTATCTTCACCCGATGCTCCTCTATCTGGTGAAGCACAGTTTGATTTGTCCCATATTGGTGATGTTTACTTCAGTTACCCAAATAAGGTGGTGTCTACCAGGTTTTCCACTGTAAGGTTTCTTTTCTTTTGTAATTACTATTTTGTAGGGAGTGCTACTCTGAGACTGCAAATATCCTCTTCTTCCTCTAACATTTAGTCATTTATTTTTTATGGATTCCTATTTTGTTCGGTGAACTGTAATCATTAATTTTGATGCTCAAATTATCCCAAATTTAGCCAATGAGAGCCCTGGCAAGTTGGCTCCTATCCTTACGACATGTCCTCATCATTTAGAACACTTCCTTACTTTCTGGAGTAAGATGTTCCAGGATCATCTTGTACTCTCTTGGTCACAGCCTTTTCTCCAAGAAGCCCTGGTTCCTTTTAGTGAAGAATGTATTTAGAAACCAAGATTTAGAGCGTAGGCATGATCACTACTAATGGCTTGTCGCTGATCGCAAGTCCTCTCATTGGACAAAATGAAAGTACTTGTGTGCATGTGTGTATGTGTACACACACATTTGGACCCATAATTATTTCTTGATCTGTACTGTGAAAACTACAAGTTCACACCCAGTATTTCCAATTCTAACCCAACCCTGCAAAGTTCTCTCTAGTTTTGTCTGTATTTATAACCCCTTCTAGGACAATGAGAAACATGGTTCCCATTATCCTGAATATATCTACTTATTTGATCAGTGTCCCTGGACATGAAGAATATTCTACTGCTGCTGCTCTCCTTATCCCATTCAAGTTCTGACACCCCATGCTGGGATGCCCCCTGGACAATTGTCCTTCTCACCTTGCTCAGGCTGACAACACTTATTGGGCAGTCACCATTGCCATGCACTCCGTGGATGCCTTCCCTACTACACCTGGGCTCAACCTCTTGCAGGGGCCTCCTCTCTGCACGATTACCCCTCACCCTCATTTGGGCTGACACAAAGTGTAGGCCACTCCTACATAGTTCTTTTCTTCACTATGTTGTAGTGACCCCCAGCTCTGGGCCATGAGAGCTTTTACCTTGCACAGTACCACTTAATGGACTGACTAGTTAGGGAAGGGTTGATCAAAAGGGGAGAGTATCAATTTGCATGAATACTTACAAAATTATAACCTAAGAAAGCCATCATATTTTCTTAAGGGGCAAAGTGAGGAAAGGGATTGGCAGTATAATGGGATGGTCAGAGCTTGGAAAAAGAAATCGTCTTCCAGGTGAGACACTTCAGTGATCAAGTATATTTCTAAAGTTTTTCCCAACCCACAACCTGTTAACTATTCCTATTTCTTCTTTTAGGCTTTATTGTCTTTAACACAATGAACAAGAATCCAGTACATCTGGCCCAAATTCCTCAATTTGCTAGATGCACGAAAATATATCAACTTCATGTCATTCATCTGGCCTATTTTCCTTTCATCATAAGTATGACAGATGTCATATTTTGCCAAAAGCAAAAATCTTTCCTGCACTGGTGGAAAGAATAACCAGATAGGATTGAGAAGATAAGGGCTCAAGTTCTTCACAGCAACTACCAAACTAAGTAACCTTACATAAGTTACTCAACTTCACTGGCCTGATCTCCTCATGGGTTGTCATAATTGATGACAAATATTAATATTTACTGTGTGCTTACTAATATCAGGCATAGCATTATACGCATTGTTTCAAGCAATCCTCACATCAGTCTTATGGAAGACACACTTTTATTATCCCCATTTTACAAGTGAGGAGACTGAAGCTCAGAGAACTTAAACTTGTCCAAGGTTATGCAGCTAATAAATAGTAGACCCTAGACCTCCCAAGTCTCAGCTCTTAAACGTGATACCTTAAAGACAAACCAAAAAAAAAGTTTGTTTTTTTTTTTAAAAGTTTATTGGAGAGAGAGAGAATGTGCAGGAAGGGCAGTGGTGGGGGTGGGGAGGAGATTGCACATGTGCTCGGGAAGGGTAGAGGGAGAGGGAATTCCAAGCAGTGCCTTACGTAGGGCTCGAACTCACAAACTGTGAGATCATGACCTGAGCTGAACTCAAGAGTCAGATGCGATGCTCAGACTGAGTCTCCCAGGTGCCCTGTGCCTTAAAGACATTTTAAATTGCAGGGGTTGTTAGAGGTTAGGTCACTCCAGTTTTAAAATTCTGATTTTAAGAAATGCTTAAGGGATATTAAGATAAATGAAACAAAAACTTTGCATGATAGTAGGCACTAGGCATATAAAGGTGACTTTTGATCTTTGTCCTCACACAACTAACATCCTATCATACACACCACGTGAAGGAAACAGAGGTGTTGCTGAAGTGAAGAGGAGTATTAAGAGAGGCTCTCTGGAGGCAATGCCACTTCAGGTCAGTTTTAAAAATAAGTTAGGTAGAAACATAGGTGGCGTTCTAGGCAAAGCAACCAGTATGTGAGAAGGCCTGGTCAGCATGAAACGGCACTATGTATTTGGTATGATTGGAGTGAGAGTAAACAAGGGGAGGGAGAAGGAAAATAAAAACATCTTGAGTTATTTATGTATTGTTGAAAATTGAGGAGGAACAGCTGTTTATTCACAAAATTAAGCACACTGTTTTGGAACTCATATTTAAAAGAACACATATCTAGTAACAAATTTAAGGAATCTCTTATTCATACTAGCCCAAATAATACATTATCAAATACTGCTGCCCTGTGCGTAAGCCGTTCAGTTAAGCAAATCTATATAGACTCTTCCTGTAGAAATGACTAAGATTAACCAGGATGGGCAACAGTTCCTCTGATTCATATATTAGAAATTTCTTACAAAAGTGTTTACTGTGAGATGTATTATGCATACAGAATATATAAAGCATATTTATAATTGAAAGAATAAACAGCCAAGTAACTACTATCCACGTCAAGAAATGAAACATCTTGAAGTCTTATGTGTACTTCTCCAGTATCACAAATCTTGACTTTAAAAATCATTTCCTTGTTTTTCCTTAGTTTTATTATACAGTATCATTTTGCTTGTTCCTTTTTTAATTTTTAAGTTTTTTTTTTTTTTTGAAAGAGAGCAAGTGGGGGAGGGTAGGAGAGAAAGAGGGAGACAGAATCCCAAGCAGACCCTGAGCTGTCAGTGCAGAGCCTGATGCAGGGATCGAGCTCATGAACTGTGATATGGTGACCTGAACTGCAACCAAGAGTCAGACACTTAACCGACTGAGCCACCTTGGCACCCTTGCTTGTTTTGTTTTTTAACTTTTTAAAATGTTTGTTTATTTTTGAGAGAGCAAGAGAGAGAGAGCGCACGTGCAAGCTGGGGAGGGACAGAAAGAGAGAGGGAGACAGAGGATCCTTAGCAGGCTCCGCACTCTCAGTAGATCCTGATATGGGGCTCAAACTCACAAACCAGGAGATTGAGACCTGAGCTGAAGTCCAAGACTTAATCAACTGAGCCACGCAGGAGCCCCTATTTTGCTTTTTTTTTTTTTTTTAAACCATGCTAATCACTCTTTGTTACTTACAATACTGTGAAATTCATCACAGTTGTGTGTAGCTCTAGTGTTTTCACTCTATTGTGTATATATACATAGCAGATTCATTTACTTTTGATAGACATTTTAGGTTGTTTCCGGTTTGATGAAAAACACTATTATGAAAATCCCTGGTTCATCTGTGGAAGAACACAAGTTATAGATAAGGTGCAGCATCAATATTCCTAGGTCAAACCAAATTGTTGTACCAGTCATCTGCCACTGGCGGCATATAGGACTTCCCATTGCTCGGTAGTGTCTAAATATTTTTGCCATCCCTGGTGGATGTTCAATGGCATTCATTGTGGTTTTAATTTGAACAAAGTTTTCATTCACTGATGAGTTCTATTTGATGCCCAGATGGAAAGCAGTAAATCTTCTTCTCCATATTATACTACATACAAAAATTCATTCCAGATGCATGGTAAATCTAATTGTGAAAGTAAACAATAACGCTTCTAGAAGAGTGTTGTCCAGAACTTTCTGCAATGGTAGAAGTGTTCTATAAATCTGCACTTTCCTATATGGTAGGCACTAGATACATGTGGCTGTTGAGCACTTCAAATGTCTAGTGCAAGTGAGGAAGTGAACTTTAAATTTTATTTAACTTTTGATTAAGTGTAATTATCACAATTAAAGACTTCTGTTCATTAAAAGATACCATTATGAGTGAGAGTGAAAGGCAAGCCATTGAGAAAGAGAGGTTGCTTACCAAGACAAACAACTGCTAGCCAGAATACATAAAGAACCACTTAGATCATGGAAAAAAAAAAAAAAAGCAGGTAATAGCCCCCATCCCCAGCCTCTCTAAGATAGGCAAAAGAAACATATTCTTCAAAAGGGAGATATGCAAATGCTAGTATCTGACAGCCAGCAGGGAACCACAAAACCATGAGATCATCATACCCAACAGAATGACTAAACTCGGAAGACAACAGATAAACAATTACCAAGCTGAAGCAACAACACGGAGCGACTGGAACTCTCACACATTGATGGAGTATATTTTGGATAACTGATTGACAGTATCCATTAAAGTGACAATATACATATAACCTATGGGTCAGCAATTCCATCCCTAGGAATACCCCCCAAAATACATATATATACACTAGAAGACAAGTACCAGAATGCTCCTAGAAGTATCATTCACAATAAAATAACTCAATGTCCATCAATAGAACGAATACTATAAAATCTAGAAAACAAGAAAAACTAATTTGTGGAGTTAAAAGTCAAAGGGTAAGGGTTAGAAGGAGGCCAGCAAGGGGTATGAAGACAGCTTCTTGTGGGTCAGCTTCTTTTCGCACTGGATGTGTTCACTCTGTGTAAATCCACTAAACTACGTACTTAAGATATATGCACTATTTAAAAATGCTTATTATGGTACAATTTTTAAAAGTTTATTAAAAATGTTCCAGTAACTTCTGGCATAGACCTCATAGGCAGAACGTTCTATCAGATAGGGCGTTTTTGACTACAGTGGCAGAAATCCTTCTTCTTAAGAAGACAGAAAAAGTATTGGTTTAAATATGTAAAAAACGTATGCCCACTAGAGCCAGAGACAAAAGCAATCATGTGTTTGTCCTTCTCTCCCCTCAGGTCTTTTCTTTTGTGTGGGCTTTATTCTGTCAGGCACTGAGGCAGTCATTCTCCCACGCTACTCTGGACTTAACCTCATCTTTGACGTTGGCAATGGTAGTGGAAAACATCTCTTTAAGTCTGACGGTGTCAGAATTGGCCCAAGTTAAGTTCACAAACCTTTCCTCATTCAACCCCATTTGAGCCAATGGACTAAGTAGTGAAGGGGTACTTTCCCAAGAGAAAACCAAGGCATTGGTCCTAGAAAAGGGTAAAATGAACATGAGGGCAAAAGCATCTATATATCTGGATGAGATAGAAAAAAAAATACCTTAATTTGTAGTTTGTTCCTGAGTTATGTCAAAACTTTAATAAAGGTAATATATTGCTTCTCCTATCCAAAGCATCCAAGCTGCTTTGTGAAAGCTTCTGACCTACTGGGGAAGGGAAATCAAATTTATCAAACCTCTCTGACTCCAATCTCTCCCTGACTATATCTTACATAGTATGGTCAAATTAGTCTTTCCACTATATGGCACTAGTTGTAACTCCAACAAAGAAACCATATTCCTACTGAAGTTGAAGATTTTTAGCCTGTCACTCATGGTCTTCATTCATGTCACCTGAACTTTTTCATAGTTACATCATATGACTCCCTCTGTGTACACGTAGTCAATGCTCTTAAGTGTGTCACTGTCACTGATCTATTTTAAAGTATTAGGATGCAACTGATATTTAATGTGTCCATCAAGAGATAACGGGCATTAGATTTGTTACTTTCCCTTTTTGGTTTTAAGGATACAATAAAATGATCTTTGAATACTAAATTTGATCCTAAGTATATAATGTATTTTCTAAAGTCAGTATTATTAAGTTTATCTTTATTTGTTTTGAGGGCGATAGAGAGTAAGCTGGGTAGAGGCAGAGAGAGAGAGAGAGACAGAATCCCAAGCAGGCTCCATGCAACCCGCAGAGCCTGATGCGCAGCTCAAACTCATGAACTGTGAGATCATGACCCAAGACAAAGTCAAAAGTCGGACATTTTTTAATTTTTAATGTTTACTTTTTAAAATTTTTTTTAATTTTTTGTTTTTGAGAGAGAGAGAACATGAGCAGGGGAGGGTCAGAGAGAGAGGGAGACACAGAATCTGAAGCAGGCACCAGGCTCTGAGCTAGCTGTCAGCACAGAACCCGACGTGGGGCTCGAACCCATGAACTGTGAGATCATGCCCTGAGCTGAAGTCAGACACTTAACCAACTGAGCCACCCAGGTGCCCCTGTTTACTTATTTTTGAGAGAGAGAGAAAGAGAGAGACAGATCATGACTGGGGAAAGGGACACAGAGAGAGGGAGACACAGAATCTGAAGCAGGCTCCAGACTCTGAGCTCTCTGCCCAAAGCTCAACATGAGGCTTGAACTCACAAACCATGATCACGACCTGGACCGAAGTGGGATGCTTAACCAACTGAGCCACCCAGGTGCCCCTAAAAGTCAGTATTATTAAGCTTATTACTTAATAAAAGTAATAAACTTAATAAAAGGCAATGTTACTAAGCTTATCCTTTTGAAAATAAGACAATGTAACTTCATAATGAAGTATGAGAGATATAAACTACTTTTTTCCATATCATTCATCTTTTACCCATGAATGAATTATTTACAGCTTAATTTCAAATGCTGTTTTTTTTTCATTGGAATATGTAAAAGTCAGGGTCATAAATAGGTTTTGGATCTTTGGCTAACCTCATTTAGGCTAAATGTTTCCATGTTTTCACCGTAGCTAAAATGGACTGAATTAACCAATTTACTATCTTGCTAGCATTTCAGAATTAAAGTGATTTTTAATTAAGAAAAAAAGAGGTGGGGCATCTGGGTGGCTCAGTCAGTTAAGTGTCTGACTGGTTCAGGTCACTATCTTGTGGTTCATGGGTTCAAGTCCCATATCTGGCTCTGTGCTGACTGCTGAGAGCCTAAAGCCTGCTTTAGATTCTGTGTCGCCCTCTCTCTCTGCCCTTCCCCGGCTCATACTCTCTCTCTTAAAAATAAACATTAAAAAAAA
Organism: Hyaena hyaena; assembly: GCF_003009895.1. NCBI lineage: Eukaryota > Metazoa > Chordata > Mammalia > Carnivora > Hyaenidae > Hyaena > Hyaena hyaena. The sequence goes on along the minus strand of NW_024080642.1, from coordinate 5,135,301 downwards.
ATTTTTTAAGAGGAATTGTGATACAAATGAGTAACATTACTTTTAAAATAATATAGGAAATTGAATTAAATGTACAAACATATTACTATTTTTATTTGCATTTAAACCAAATATTTTCTGTGAGCTAGAAAGTTAGACAATGTATGATCCATATTTTATACACTAACACAAATTTCAAAACATAAAGTATACCAATATTCTCTATTATTCAAATCCACATTTTTTTCCAAATCCACGTATTTTTATCTAGAATACAATATTTATAAAACACCTCCTACAACAAAGCCAACATTATTAGGAGAGTTGTTTGAGGAGTTATTTTTTAATGGTTGCAGTGGAGACAATTTTCCTCATTAAGTAACTATATAGAGATTTACCACATTCTTTAAGTTGCTTGAATACAACCAAGAATGTGGTAATGACAATTAAATACATATCAATTCAAACATTCAAGACAAAAGGACTTAATTTTTACTTAAGCCAATAATGAATTTCAAAAATATATATTAAAAAATACCCTCCCAACCACTGTTAACACACTTCTTTACGCTTTCACACAGAATGTTCCAGGAGTTATCATTTTCTGTGCCTCCACAGTCTTTCTATTGGGGCAGTTATCAATCATCTTCTTTCTCAATATATGTCTTGGCATTAACCCGTGCCATCTGCCTGGCCAGGTACCTATCTCTAGCCGACATTACAGTTTCTTCATTATTTCGCTTTGCAAACTTGTTCCCCACCTCATGTGGTCCCTCTTGTTCTTTGCCCATCTTTTGGCATTCCTCTGTGAGTCTATGTTTTGCTCCCAGTGATGTTTCAGAACTAGAGGGTTTCTCTGGGTTTCTTTCTTTGTCCATGTTTCTCATTTTATTGGATATTTCCTGGTCAAGAAACCTATCCTTTGCCCTAGAATTCAGGCTGCTTTCATTTTTGTCTTGGTTTTTTTCTGAAGACTGAACACTTACTTCTCGTCGTTCTCTATGTCTGTACTTATCATTGTTTTCATATCTCTCTTTCCTCGTTTTCACATGCTCTTCTTTGCTTTTCTCTTCCTTCTCTCCTCCTTTCTCACTGTGTCGGTCATGATTATTTCGTTGTCTATCTCTTTCTTGTTCTCTTGAGGAATATTTTTCCCTGTCTTTCTCCTTTTTCCAATCTCTGTCATTTCTTTCTCTTTGGTCTCTTTCCCTCAGTTTATCTTCCTGGTCATGCCTCTTCCAGTGGGAATCTCTGTGGCCGGACTCTCTGTGCCTATGGGAATCCTTCTTTTCTTTTCGGTAATCACGATCATTGTAATAGTTCTCATGATCCCTGGATTGTCTCTCTTGATGCTGATCTTCCCTTTTCTCATGAACTCTTGACTTGGCTCTTTTTGTGTGGCATGTGGTACCACGCTCTCTTTCTTCACTAGAAGACCGTGAGTGGGTTTGATTCCTCTGATGTTTAGAGTCACTCTTGGAGGTTTCTGTGACCTTCTCCCTTCTGAACTTTGTTTTTTTATTTTCTTCCATTACATCATCCTCACTGCTATTAGCATCAAAGTCGCTGTCTGCATCTGGGTTTTCCTCTCCTTGCACAACAGTTTGGAGAATGCATTTCTCATGTGGTATTCTGTTCTCTGGACTTACTTCATCAGAATAACCCCTTGATTTCTCTTCCTTTATTGTAGACCTTAAAAAAAATAACACAAAATACCATATTATCAATTGTAGTAAGCACATGAAGTGTTCATATAATTTTTCTCAATACTTAAATTTAACTACTAAATGTGAAAAGGTGCTATTTACCTTATAAACATTGAAAACTAGTATTTCTAACCATTCAGAATATTTTCAGAAGGTAGAAGTGAAATAGAGACAATTAGCTTTCTGTATTGGACAGCTAGAACCTCCAGACAGGGGTCTTGTACGAGGTCTTCGTTTTTGTTAAACATGCCAATAATTGGGAAAAGTAAGATATACTCTGGATCTGTGTACTATTTATATAAAATGAAGTTCAAGTTACAGCTCTTTGATGGATTTTTATTTCTCTTTCTTTTTAAACAATTTAAGAATAGTCCTGGAAATAGACGAAGATCACTTTTTTCATAGCAAAATCTAATTCTCAATATTACTAAATAATTTCTCTTATGATTAAAAAGGCACGAGCACCCCTCACTTGGCACTTTTCACAAAAAAATGGGAATATATGAATCTGCCTGATTAAAATCAATAACACAAAAAATTGTTTATATCACCTACTTTTTCCCAGCTGATAAGTGTGGTTAGCTTATTTACATTACTCACACATTCATTCTTACTAAATCACACTAACAGAACAACAGTGGTTCTTTGGGAATTGGTGGCAGAAGTGTCTCTAAAGGATTAACTAATAGTCAGGAATTCTATTATTACTCTGAGTAAAGTACAAGTATTAAATGACATTATGGAGTTTCATGGCTGGCCTCACAACTGTTCCAAATGAGACTAACAGAAATTCTAATTCTCCATTCAAAATCTCTCTTCAAATATACTTTCTTAGACTCATAATTTTCATCAATTTTGTAACCAAACTTAGCAGTTGGCAGCAACGGAGGTGGAGGTGGGAGTATAAATCTAATTCCCTCTCTTCACCTTTAATTCCATTCTCCTGCCTCTTTCCTATTCCCAGCAACACAGACTCAGATCCTCTAATCTGACTGTCTCTGTTCCAAAAACCATTTACTTAGATACAAGCTTAGGACAAATTCTCTCTTTTACCTTCAGCTATATACTTATGAATCATTTAACCATTCCTATAATACTTAAGAAGTTTATTAAAAGAAAAAAACCTCCAATCCTTTCTATCCCAGTGCTAACGGAAATATCTACAGAAATAGTAATGGTAGCCACTAGCCACACGTGGCAACTGTATTTGAAATGTGGCCAGTATGACCAAAATTTTATATTTTATTTATAATATATATATATTTAATGTTTTATTTATTTTTTGAGAATGTGAGTGCAAGCGGGAGAGGGCCAGAGAGGGAGACAAGGGATCCAAAGCAGTGTCCAGGCTGACAGGCTGATAGCAGTGAGCTGGATGGGGGGCTCAAACTCATGAACTGTGAGATCATGACCTGAGCCGAAGATAGGTGCCTAACTGACTGACCCACCTAGGCACCTCTAGATTTTATTTAAATAGCTACATGTAACTAGTGGCTACATATTAGATAGTGCACTTCTAGACCTTAATATGTGAATCTTACATTTTCTGGAGGCCATGTGCTATTTATGAAAATAAACTACTTCTTATGAACATACATGTAGAAATCCTTCAGAAAAGAAATAATCTTGAACTAAATCTGTAGGTTTTTAATTAAGAAAGTGTAAACCCTTTGCAATTCAAACAGGCCAGGTTTGGCTGACAACACAATATGCAATGCTGCAATCTTCTATCTTTCAGAAGGTTAAAATGATCCTACAACCACAAATCATGAACAGAATCTTTCTTCTAAATATTTCATATGCCATGTCTCACCTGGCTTCACGAAAGCTGCATGTAGGTACTTCCTCTTCACCAACTGCTTGATTTAATAGGTGTCTATAGAATCCACTGAGATCTTTCTGCTTGGTTACATCCAAACGTGCTGAGAGGGAAAGCAAACGTGAGAGGAATATACTCAACAAGGCACAACACAGTTCCGTTTTACTCTACTGTATGTAGAGTATGTAACATACAGTGCATAAACTATTCTCTAGATCTAGAGTTACCAAACTATAGCCTGCAGGCCAAATGTGGCCTACTGTTTTGGTAAATATATTTTTATCAGAATGTAGCTCTGTTCACTTGTTTATTGTTTAAGGCTGCTTTTGTATTAGAAAAGCAGAACTGAGTAGCTCCAACAGAGACCATATGGTACACAAAGCCTAAAGTATTTACTTCTGTGGCCCTTCACAGAAAATCTGCCAGCTGATACTCTAGATGAACACATAATACACGCTTAGACAGAATATTAGACTTGCTGTCTTCTATTTAAAGCTGATGAGCATTTTTCAGTTAAGCTATTTATATGTATACATTTTACTTAGATCTTGAGAAATGATCATGAATAGAAAGTACTAAAGTAAAGCATTAAGATACTCTTTGGCTCCTGCACATCTTTGATCTTTCTTGAATTAATGTTCTTCTTTTTCTAAATGCCCACCAAATTAATGTTCCTTGAGTGATATTACTCTAGTTTTCTAAACCCAGAAAATATAACTGATTTAAATCTCAGTTTATATTGCTCTGACAAATATTATGGTGTTATGATTTGTAATAAAGATTCTTACATTTACAATAATTTTCTAAAGCAATGACTTGTAATGGCCATACTTTTAAACAACAAAATGAGATATATGAAAAGTCCAGTAGAAATAACAATTACTGAGAGTGCAACTGTGTTTTTACTCATAATCTCTTCTATGTTTTATAATACTACAAAACATCGTATCTTATACCTTAAATTCATATACACAAATTAGGACCACCACATTATAACCTAGAAGTTCAGGGATAGAGCAAATGGCTAAACCAAAGGACAGAATTTTGCTGCTTCTGTTTCCATCTACCCTTCTCCCTCTTCCATTTCACCTTCAAGTGCAGCGGCCTTTCTTTCTCTTTCTTCCTCTTCAGCTCTCTCTTGCAGTTTTTTCTTATAAGCAGATGTCACAAATGCCTCCTTATCATCAAACTCTCCCTTCTCCATTTCTCGTTCTCTCTGTATCTTCTTTTCCATTCTCTTTTCCTGTTCCTTTTTTCTGATCTCAACTGCTTTTAGTAAGTTGTGAATATACTTGGGCTAGGAGAAAAAATAAGATTATTTAGGAAAGAATCAAAAATAAAAATTAAGAATATTCTGTTTTTACCATGAATTTATTAAGATAAAAATGGCTAGTCCAAATAGGTGGGACTGTCATCCTCAAAATTCAATATAAATTTACTAGCAAGAGTGAAACTAAAACTCTTTTCAATAAAAATTTAAGTGTAAAATAAATTATTCAAATTGCTATTTTACTTTTTTTTAATTTCAAACCAATTTTTCCAGTGTTTTCACCCTTTTCACAAGTATTATCTCAATACTTCAATAGGTAAGTGATTCAGAAAGTTCCTACTACTTTTTCACATTAGGTGTAATATTGTTATTTAAAATAATAGCTTTAATTTTATACTACCACCCTATCTACACATACTATAAGATGCAAAGATCCTTAAAAATCTGTCTGTGCTTGTGAAAGACAAAGAGCGATAAAAAATGTGAACTTATTTCAAGCTCCCACTATTATTTTTTTTCAAACTAAAAATATGATCACATGTACAGGTAACTCAGTTATCAGCTAGAATACAATAAAAAAATAAAAGAATGATAAAACACAAATATATGAACAGAAACAGGAGTTACTAATACAAAGACTTTATAAGAAAAAAGTTTCTAAAATTTGTGAAGGTTTTAAAGCAAAAAACACACTTGTTTTTATTGTTAGATAATTTACTCACTCCTGTTAGGATACTTTTAGTAGGGCTTCCTGGGTTCTAAATTAAATCTGTATTATCTGAAACTAGCGGTTCTTCACACTTCAAATACCTAAAAGCTTTTTCTCAGTTCACCCTCATGCTAAAATAAGATTAAGATATAAAATACAGGTTAAGGTCAAAGTAATTTATACTTTTCAGCTACAAACCTTTCGGTCTTTTCCCAAAAGCAATTTGGGATTATTCTCCTCCCTTTTTTTCTGCATTTCATCATAAATACTATCATATTCATATACAGTGGAATCTTCTGCAAGGGCCTTCTGGATTTCCAGTTTGGTCTAAAACAAACAAATACATTTAAAAATGAGCCAGCTAATACATACCAAAGAAAGTCTTTATGTAATTTTTCTGAGAGAGGATCATGAATCAGATATAGATCATAAAAATTCTATCAATAACATTTTAGACTGAAAATATAAACATCAGTCTGAAGCCAGGCTGCTTGGGTTTGAATCCCAGGCTCTATACTTAGTTACTCTGGGAAAGTTTGTGTAATCTTTTTATGCCTCGGTTTTCATTAAAAAAGAAAAAAATTGAGGATAAATATCTACCTTCCAAGTTGTTGTGTTATCTATTTTATATAATTCACTCATATAGGATTTTTAAAATAAACACACAACAAACAAAACCTCAAACCAAAATCAGAAAATAACTTCCTTGGCTTCATGACAGATATCTATCAAAGACTGCATTTAATGATAACATTTAACAGCTTTTCCAATGATACAGGGAGTAAGATAATGTTGCTATCATCAGTTCTGTGCACCTAAGGTTCAGATAAAAGAACAGAAAGAAAAAGAAAAAACTGTTGTCTAACTATTGAAATATCCCATTTCTGGTGGCTCAGGTCACGATCTCATGGTTTAAGTTTGAGCCCTGTGTCAGGCTCTGTAATAACAGTGCAGAGCCTAGTTGGGATTCTCTCTCTCTCAGCCTTCCCCTGCTTGAGCACATGCTCTCTCTCAAATAACATTTAAAAATAAATAAACAAAATACCCCATTTCTAAAAGTATTTTACCTTAGATTTAGTAAATGGTAAATAGTAAGTTAGTATTTTTTATCATAAAAGTTAGTTTGGTATTAAAGCAGAAGACAAGCTAATTCATCCAACCAGGGAATAAAGTGAAAAGTAGGAGTATAGATGGGCGATCAAAGCACCAGCAGGAAGGTAAGAGATACAAGGAAGAGTTGTAGCAGCACTCCTCATTTTTTTATTTTATTTTATTTTTTCATTCATTCATTCAATTTATTTTATTTATTGTTAACATTCAGTTACTTTTGAGAGACAGAGAGAGACAGAGCATGAACAGGGGAGGGGCAGAGAGAGAGGGAGACACATAATCTGAAGCAGGCTCCAGGCTCTGAGCTGTCAGCCTTGAGCCGGACACAGGGCTCAAATTCACGAACCGCGAGATCATGACCTGAGCCAAAGTTGGACTCATTTAACCAAATGAGCCACCTAGGCGCCCCAAGCACTCCTCATTTTAAAGCAAACTATGAGAAAAGGTCTCGCTAATAGAAAAAGTGGCTGTGGACAGGATAAGGTTAAAAGTAAAAGTAGATTTGGGATTTATGCTTTAAGTAAGTAAGAAAAGATAACACAAAAATGTCAAAAGAACACAACGGACACCTGGCTCAGTCAATTAAGCATCTGTCTCTTGATTTTGGCTCAGGTCATGATCTCACAGTTCAAAGGATGGAGCCCTGCGTTGGGCTCTGTGCCAACAGTGCAGAACCTGCTTGGGATTCCCTCTCTCCCTCTCTCTGTCTCTCTATTGCTTGCATATTCTCTCTCTTCCAAAATAAATAAATGAACATGAAAAAAAATTTTAAAGAACACTAGAAAACAAGACACCTACATGACATTGGAGAAGTCATCAGATTCTCTGAAACTAATACTCTCATTGATATGGCGAAGAAGTTGAATTCTAAAATTCTAACTCAAAGCATTTCATCATTTATGTTTTAAAAACTCAGTTTTTTTAAATGTGTGCATTAAACCATTTTGAGGCTGCTGAGTTACAATTCCACTATGAAACTAAGATATTACCGTAATACTACAAAACACATCATTCTGTGCCCATTCCCCAGGGTGGCAGTAAACATAGTGACTAAAAGCATGGGCTCTGCAATTTCAGTGCCTGGGTTTGAACTAACTATGAGACCTCAATAAAGTCACATAAATCCTTTTGCCTTCATGTCCTTCAACTATAAAATGGAGATTATAAGAGCATTTATCTTACAGGATTATTTTAAGAATTAAAGATAATTCTCAAAAAGTGGTTGCCATAACGTCTGGCACATTATAAAGTGCTTAACTTATCCTTATGCAGGATGCCAGTTGGACAAGGAAGAAACAGATGCCAAAAGTTAAAGGAAATGTGAAGAGGGGGAGACCCTACTAGGCTTGCCTCATCCCTTGAATATTGCTAGATAAATATCAAATCATTTTGAACACCCACGAGATTAATCTGAGGACTGAGAGGGGAAAAAATGCACTAGAGGTGAAAAAATTGCCACAATGTGGAAGGCAGGAGCTGCGGAGAGTTGATTTGGGGGGACAGAAGAGGTGTGGGTGCCGCAATGGGGAGGGTGCCTTGAATGCAGCAAGAGATCAAAACACATCTACAATCCAGTTACCATTTTTTTTTTTTGACCTCGACAATATGACAACACAGAGGAATTCACCCCAAAAGAAAGAACAGAAGAAATAACAGTCAGGAATTTAATCAATACAGATATAAGTAAGATGTCTGAACCAGAATTTAAAACAATAATTATAAGGACTAGCTGGGCTTGAAAAAGCATAGAAGACACTAGAGAATCCCTTACTGCAGAGATAAAAGAACTAAAAACTAGTGAAGCTGAAATTAAAAATGCTATAACCGAGATGCAACCTGATGAGTATGGCCGAAGCAGAGGAACAAATCAGTGACATAAAAGATAAAATTATGGACTATAATGAGGCTGAAGAGAGAAAGAAAGGTATTGGATCACAAATGTAGACTTAGGGAACTCAATGACTCCTTAAAACTTAGTAACATTCCTATCATAGGAGTCTCAGAAAATGAAGATAGAGAAAAAGGGGCAGAAGGTTTATTTGAGCAAATTATAGCTGAAGATTTCCCTAACCTGGGGGAGGAAACAGACATCAAAACCCAAGAAGTAAAAAGAAGTCCCTTTAAATTAAAAAAAAAAAAAAAAAAGCCGACCATCACCAAGGTATTTCATATCAAATTCACAAAATACACAAAAAAAGAATCCTGAAAGCAACAAGGGTAAAAAAGTTCTTAACTTACGAGGGAAGACAGAGAACGTTCACAGCAGATTTGTCAACAATGCTTGGTAGGCCAGAAGGGAGTGGCATATCTTCAGTGTGCTGAATGGGAAAAATATGCAGCCAAGAGTACTTTACAGGGAGGCTGTCATTCAGAAGAGAATGAGAGATAAAGAGTTTCCCAGACAAACAAAAACTCATGGAGTCCATGATCACAAAACCAGTCCTGCAAGAAAATATTAAAGGTTGAGACTCTTTGAGTGGGGAAAGAATAAATAAAGACTAGAAAGGAACAGAGAATATCACATACTGGGTCATGAATCAGGCCTCACCAAGTACAAAAAGATTGAAATTGTACCATGCATATTTTCAGACTACAACACTATGAAACTTGAAGTACACCACAAGAAAAATCTGGAAAGACCACAAATACATGGAGGTTAAAGAACATTCTACTAAAGAATGAATGCGTTAACCAGGAAATTAAAGAAGAAATTAAAAAGTACATGTAAGCAAATGAAAATGAAAACACGATAGTCCAAAACCTTTGGGATACAACATAGGCAGTCCTAAAAGGAAGTATACTGCAATACAGGCCCATCTCAAGAAGCAAGAAAGGTCTTAAATACCCAACCTAACTTTACACCTAAAGGAGCTAGAAAAGAAAAAGTAAATAAAGCCTAAAGCCAGAAGAAGAGAAATAATAAAGATTAGAGCAGAAATAAATGAAACAAAATAAACAGTAGAACAGATCAACAAAGCTAACAACTGGTTCTTTGGGGAATTAATAAAATTGATAAACCTCTAGCTAGACTTATTAAGAAGAGAAAGAACCCACACAGATAAAATCATGAATGGCAGAGGGAGAAATCACAACCAACACCACAGAAATACAAATGATTTTAAGAGAATACTACGAAAAATCATATGCCAACAAACTGGGCAATCTGGAGAATTGGAGAAATTCCTAGAAACATACAAACTACCAAAACTGAAACAAGAAAAAATAGAAAATTTGAACAGACCCACAACTAGCAAAGAAGTTGAATCAGTAATCAGAAATCTCCCAACTAAAGACCACGGCCAGATGGCTTCCCAGGGGAATTCTACTAAACATTTAAAGAATACCTATTCTTCTCAAACTGTTCCAAAAGTATAAAAATGAAAAGAAACTTCCAAACTTATTCTACAAGGCCAGCATTACTGTGACTCCAAAATCAAAGACCCCACTAAAAACGAGAATTACAGGCCAATATTTCCTATGCACATGGATGCAAATGTTCTCAACAAGATACTAGCAAATCGAATCCATCAGTACATTAAAAGAATTATTTACCACGGTCAAGTGGGATTTATTCCTAGATTGCAAGGGTGGTTCAGTATTCACAAATCAATCAATGTGATACACTACGTTAATTAAAAACAAAAGGATAAGAACCATATGATCCTGTCAACAGATGCAGAAAAAGCATTTATTCTTGATAAAAACCCTCAAGAAAGTAAGCATAAATGGAACATACCCAAACAAAAGACCCACAGCTACCTCATCTTCAATGGGGAAAAACTGAGAGCTTTTCCCCTATAATCAGAACAAGACAGGGATGTCCACTCTCACCATTACTATTTAACATAGTACTGGAAGTCTTAATCTTGGCAATCAGACAACAAAAAGAAATAAAAGGCATCCAAACAGGCAAGGAAGAAGTCAAACTTTCACTATTTGCAGATGACATGATACTCTACGTAGAAATCCTAAAAGACTCCACCAAAAAATTGCTAGAACTAATATATGAATTCAGCAGTGTTGCAGCATATAAAATCAATGAACAGAAATCAGGTGCATTTCTATATACCAATAATGAAGCAGCAGAAAGAGAAATCAAGGAATTGATCCCTTTTATAACTGCACCAAAAACACTAAGATATTTAGGAATAAACCTAACCAGAGAAGAAAAAGATTATCTACTCTGGAACTACAGAACACTTACAAAAGAAACTGAAGGTGACACAAAGAAATGGGAAAACATTCCATGTTCATGGATTGAAAAAACACTGTTAAAGTGTCTATACTGCCTAAAGCAATCTACACATTTAATAAAAATCTCTATCAAAATGCCACCAGCCTTTTTCACAGAGCCACAACAAACAATCCTAAAATTTGTATGGAAATACAAAAGACCCTCAATAGCCAAAGCAATCCTGAGAAGGCAAAGCAAAGCTGGAGGTATCACAATTCTGGACTTCAAGCTATATTACAAAGCTGTAGTCATCAAGGAAGTACATGTAACACAAACAAAAACAAACACCTAGATCAAAGGAACAGAAAACCCAGAAATGGACCCACAACTATATGGCCAACTAATCTTCAATAAAGCAGGGAAGAATATCCAATGGAAAAAGGTCTCTTCAGCAAATGGTGTTGGGAAAATGGAATGGCGACATGCAGAAGAATGAAACTGGACCACTTTCTTACATCATACACAAAAATAAATTCAAAATGGATGAAAGACCTAAATGTGAGACAGGAAACCATCAAAATCTTACAGGAGAACACAGGCAGCAGCAACTTCTTGGACCTCATCTGGAGCAACTTCTTACTAGAAGATGCCAGTGGCAAGGGGAACAAAATAAAAAATGAACTACTGAGACTTCATCAAGATAAAAAGCTGCACAGTGAAGGAAAACAATCAACAAAACTTAAAAGGTAACCTAAGGAATGGGAGAAGACCTATCTGATAAAGGGTTAGTATCCAAAGTCTATAAAGAACTTACCAAACTCAACACTTAAAAAACAAAATAATCCATTTAAGAAACGGGCAGAAGACATGAATAGCCCTTTTTCCAAAGATATTCCAGTGGCTGACACATGAAAAGATGCTCAACCTCACTCATCATCAGGGAAATACAAATCAAAAACCACGATGAGATACCACCTCACACATATGAGAATGGCTAAAATTAACAACAAAGGAAACAATAAGAGTTGGTGAGGACGCAGAGTAAGGGGAACCACCTTGCACTGCTGGTAGGAATACAAACTGGTGCAGCCACTCTGGAACACAGTATGGAGGTTTCTTAGAAAGTTTAAAAATAGAACTACCCTGTGACCCAGCAATTGTACTACTAGGTATTTACCCAAAAGATATAAAAATACAGATTTGATGGGATACATGTATCCCGATATCCACAGGAGCATTATCAACAATAACCAAATTATGGAAAGAGCCCAAATGTCCATCAACTGATGAATGGATAAAGATGTGGTATATACAATGGAGTATTACTCAGCCATCAACAGGAATGAAATCTTGCCATTTGCAATGATGTGGATGGAACTAGAGTGTATTATCCTAAGTGAAATAAGTCAGAGAAAGACAAATACCATGATTTCACTCATATGTGGAATAAAAAAAAACAAAAAACGAAACATATGAACAGATGGGAAGGGGGAAAAACAAAAGAAAGGGAACATGCCATAGAGACTCTATGATACAGAACAAACTGAAGGCCGATGGAGGGAGGTGGGTGGGGGAATGGGCTAAGTGGGTGATGCATATTAGGGATGGCACTAATCATTTTGAGTACTGGGTGTTATATGTAAGTGATGAATCACTGAAGTCTACTCCAGAAAATAATTTTACACTATATTAACTAACTGGAATTTAAATAAAAATTTGAAATAAATATATAAATTTTGTTGCAGCAAAATATAGCTAAAGACTTGCCACAGAGGGGCACTTCGGTGTCTCAGTTGGTTGAGCATCCAACTTCAGCTCAGGTCATGATCTCATGGTTCAGGAGTTTGAGCCCCACATTGGGCTCTGTGCTGACAGTTCAGAGGTTGTAGCCTGGTTCAGATTCTGTGTCTCCCTCTTTCTCTGCTCCTCCCCCACTCATACTCTGTCTCTCTCTCTAAAGTAAATAAACATTAATAAAAAAAATAAAACCTGTCACAGTTTCTCACCTATATAACCACAGAGCTATTTAATCACTGAAAGATTTACTTACTAGTATTGAACTACTAAAGATTTTACTTAATTACAACAACAGTTAGGTACTGGGCATGGTGCTATTTATAGAGATAATAAGCAATGGTATAAAACGGTTGCTAATATTATACATATAAGAACTGATATTTGGTGTATGCAGGTTGAAACTGCTAAAAAAAAAAAAAACCTATATTTACTAGAGGGTGTTATGTTTTCTTCTGTATTGATATGGAATACATTTATTGTTTTGGTTTTTTTTTTCTTTTTAACATTTATTCATTTTTGAGAGACAGAGTATGAGCAGGGTGGGGCAGAGAAAGAGGGAGACACAGAATCCAAAGCAGGCTCCAGGCTATGAGCTGCCAGCACAGAGCCTGTTGCAGGACTCTAATTCACAGACTGCGAGATCATGACCTAAGATGAAGTAAGATGCTTAACCGACTGAGCCACCCAGGCACCCCTGGAACAAATATATTTAGATGAGTACTTGCCATTCAAAGAGATTTAATCAATTTTTATTCAAATGTTATTACTGACATTGCAAACTATGAGAAATGGCCAAGTGGATGGAGCAAATTGAACCCTATCCTTACAATTTAACAGTTCCAGAGGTACCTTATAATACCCCATGATTAAACTATAACAATGGATTAAAAAGAAAAAAATATATATATATGAAAGTCTCTTAAATCAATAATATAACCCCCAATGTACTACACATGTAGAATAAATAAAAATTTTTTTTGAGAGAGAGAGCACAGCAGTGGGGGAAAGAGATAGAGGAAGAGACAGAGAGAGAGGGAGAATATCTTAAGTAAGCTCCACGCTGAGTGTGGAGCCTCATGTGAGGCTCAATCGCATAACCCTGGAATCATGACATGAGCCAAAATCAAGAGTCAGACATTTAACCGACTAAACCCCCCAGGCACCCCAGAAGTTTCAGATTTCTTAATCGACCATGAGCAAGTTTGTGAGAATTTTAAAAATATAATGTATGTATTAAAAAAAAAAGTGCTTGGAAATACCAGAGCACCATATAAGGTGCTAGGCAAGTCTATCGAAAATTACCAGATATTCCTCTTTCTTAGTAGAGAACTTCAAATAATTATAAAATCGCTTCACTGATTTTTTCACTTCAGCGTGAAAAGACTTTTTTTTAAGCAAGTAAGCTCATTAATAAGAATTATTAAACCACATAATCCACTGTAAGGCTACTGAGTCATCTGAAAGCAGAAATGGGCTTAATCTACATACAACACAATGAAGAGAGTTCTTCACTGTGCTTTTAAGATTTATCACAAAACCCTGAAATCTATATGAATCAAGAAACATCTTAAACATTTTCAGAAAACAAGGGTCAAGATAAAATTATTTCTTTATATACTGCTCAGTCTTGATCAAGACCTGGGTAACCAAAACTGATATTTAAAAAAAAACTTAAGCTGAAATACTTCACCAAATACATAGAATTCACCCAGCAAGCTTACCTGTTTCATTGCTTGCTTCTTAGCAGCTTCCCTCTGAAGACTTTCACTCACGGAGGTCTATAAAACATAAAAATGCTGTCATTGTTTAAACTAATTTAAAGTTTCTTTTCCATTTGAATTTCATCATATATATTTACTGTAATAAATATTCTGTTCCTTAAAAAAAAAAAATAAAATAAAATTTCTTTTCCAGTATTCTGGCTGGCAACTAGTTCCTTATAGTTAAAAACAAAAAGTTATGAAAAAATATTATGAATTAAGTTAACATTTTCAAGGTCTTTTACCTAAACCTTAGGAAACAAATGAATTTTTATTATAAATTATGAGAATAAGCTCTAAGGTGTAAGAGAAAATAGAGTGGAATAGGAAAAAATGAGGTAACATGGTTTTTTATTCCAAACTTCACCACTAAGGCATTCAATCTCGAACAGATTTCAATTTATTTTGTGTGCACATGTGAATGTGTGTGTGAGCGTGTATGCACTGTGTAGGGGAACACTGGCCCCTTCCATCACAAAAGTGGTAGGATTCCCAGCAACAAAAAAGCACATTCTTTTAATATTCACCACTGAATAATAGTATATCAAGTTCTTAGTATATGTTAAGGCTTAGGGGCTGCCAGAACTATCTGTGGTTATAATCATTCAATAAATATGTACTGAAAAGCCTACCATATCAGACATTGTTCTAGTTTCTGGAGATAGCGAGGAAAACAAGAACATTCTCTATCTCTGAAAGATAAATGGTCTGAAAGGGAAGAACAAGTAGCTAAAGAGATAATTACAACACAGATGTGATACGCTATATAATAAAGGGATTTTTAAAAAAGGCTGTAGGAGCACAGAATCAAGAAAGCCTTTCTAAAAGAGACAGGACATTAAACCTGAACCAAAAAGAATTTACGAGAAGGCAAGAGGTATTTAGGAAGAAGTAATCACATGGGCAAAAGCAAACACAGCTAAGAAAAGAAATATAATTAAAATACTTAAAAACATGTTTTCTGGGGCACCTGAGTGGCTCAGTTGGTTGAACGTCTGACTTCAGCTCAGGTCATGATCTTGCAGTTTGTGAGTTCAAGCCCTGTGTCAGGCTCTGTGCTGACAGCTCAGAGACTGGAGCCTGCTTCAGATTCTGTGTCTCCCTCTTTCTCT
Source organism: Hyaena hyaena (assembly GCF_003009895.1). Lineage (NCBI taxonomy): Eukaryota > Metazoa > Chordata > Mammalia > Carnivora > Hyaenidae > Hyaena > Hyaena hyaena. Next base: position 5,119,865 of record NW_024080642.1, on the reverse strand, counting down.
GTACAGACCGCCCCCGGCCCCCCATGCTCTGTCACTCTCTCTCCCTTTCTCAAAAATAAATAAATATATATTTTTTTAATTTAAAAACATGTTTTCTGAAAAGGATAAGGCTTTGTAAATATACTAACCAACATTGAAATGTATACTTTAAAAGTGTGAGTTTTATGGTATGTGAATTTTATCTTAAAATAAGGCTACTGATGAAATTATCTTTTAATGAAAAGTATAACCCCCAGGACTATACTTCTCTAGCATATTGACATTTCAGCTGTATAGTATCAATTGGTGCCTCCTTTGTTTACCTCCTTTGTTATAGCAACAAACAGAACAAAATAAATAAACCTAATTCTAGCTCCCTAAGGTCATGGAGGTAAAGTTAATACACAAAGGCCATACAAGTAATAGAGCACACACTTATTAAAAGAAACGTACAGGCAAAGAACTAAGGATATTTTAGGTGACAGTAAATTGACTAAACTAGAGGAAAAGATATCAATAACAAAAACAATAGTAGCTAACATTTACTGAGCCAGGTGCTATGCTAGGTGGGTTACTTGTGTATGACATGTATTAGTCATTTAGTACAAATTTGTTATGTGATACAACACATTTTTACTCATTAGAATATCAATTTTAAACATTAAAACGTTAAATATACTAGTAAGCATAATTCATGAATTCTTTCCATCTATTTTTAATGTCTCAGTCTTTCTAAGTGTAAGTTAAATGTTTCTTGATCACTGACTTAGTAATGTCTTCAGGCCTGACTAGAAGATTAAGTATCCAAACACTAGACTTTTACTTCTTTGACTTGCTTTTATTCTTTTTTTTTTTTTTCCTATCTCTTCTTCAGTCAGTCACAACTCACCTGCTGTCACTTCCAAACTGGTTGCTTCAACCTAAACTACTGAACTTAGAAAAATAAAACATAAAGCTATAAAAATATAGAAAAGATAAAAATATATTTTTATAGAAAATCTACAAAATCTATAAAAACATAGAACAAGAAGACTGGGAAGGGCCTTTCTAATGTAAAGTATATGTACTCTGAGACATAACAAGAGGTTTTGTTTCTCTGTTTAGAGGTGTTTTGAAGGATGATTTTTGACTTTTGAAAAACAGAATGGAGGGAGTATAGTATTTTACACATTCTTCTCACAGACTTATATTCCTAGAATTCCAACAGCATCACCACTGGAATAAAGAGGTAGCTCTGAACCTAAAACTCAGGGAAGAGTATCTCCTTTTGAAGCTCATTTGATTCTCAGTTTTCTTTCTTTTTTTTCTTTTAAGTTTATTTATTTATTTTGAGAGAGCAAGCACATGCCACATGCACGTGGGGGGAGAAGCAGAGAGAGGGGTGGAGAGAGAATTCCAAGCAGGTTCTGTACTGTTTAACTCAAACCACTCACAAACCATGAAATGACCTGAGCCCAAATCAAGAACTGGAGGCTTAAGTGACTGAGTCACTAGGAGCCCCTGATTCTCAGTTTTCTAACTAAAGGAACTCTGACAGGATTATTAAAGGTGTTAACTGAAATGTCAACAACTGAGGGCCTCCTGCTGGCTCAGTGAGTAAAGCACATGACTCTTGATCTTGGGGTCATGAGTTTGAGCTCCACATTGGGGGTTCGGTTTACTCAAAAACAAAAACAAAAAAAAACAACAATTTGTTTAAACACATATACACAAAAAGTTAAAAACAAAGAGTGCAAGTGTGCCTGAGTCAGTTAAACGTCCAACTTTGGCTCAGGTCATGTTCTTGCAGTTTGTAGGTTTGAGCCCTGCTTCCAGCTCTGTGCTAACATCTCAGAGCCTGGAACAGGTTTCCTTCCGATTCTGTGTCTCCGCCTCTCTCTGCCCCTCCCATGCTCATGTTCTCTCTCTGTCCCTCAATAATAAATAAATGTTAAAAAAAATTTTTTTTAAATTGAGTGCACTAAAACTTTTTAGTTGTTTCTATAATAGTGACCTTACATAAAAATCAGTGAACATATAAAAATCAACAAATACATTAATGATCATTTAAAATTTCCTATATAACAAACATAAGAAATTCAAGTCTAGATCCATCTTGGAGACAAAAATAACCAGCAAAATTAAAAGCAGGATCAATAAAATTTTGTATTTTAAAGGTCGTTAGAGATATCCTTCAATTAAAATACTAATATGAATGTTAAGACTCAACTTTTAAATTTATGGCTCTTTCTCAACTTATGACTCAGTATGTCCTAATAAACCCATCATAAATTGAAAATATTTTAAGTTGAAATGCATTTAATACACATATCCTACCCCAACATCATGCCTTAGGCCAGTCTACCTTAAACGTGTTCAGAACACTCACATTAGCCCACAGTTGGGCAAAATGATCTAACACAAAGCCTACCTTATAAAAGTGGTGAATATCTCACATAATTTAGTGAATACTGTTCTGAAAGTGAGTAACAGAATGGCTGTTTGGGTACAGAGTAACTTTAAGTGTACAGGTTGTTTACCCTTGTGATCACATGGCCAGAGCCCAGCACCAAGACAAGAGTATTGCATATCACTAGCCCAGGAAAAGATCAAAATTTGACATATAATTTCTATTGAATGCGTATCACTTCTATACCATTGTAAAGCTAAAAAATCTTAAGTCAAACTATACTAAATCAGGGACTATCTACGGTTTCTATAAAAAGAAAGGAGCTGGGGCGCCTGGGTGGCTTAGTCAGTTGGGCGTCCGACTTTCGCTCAGGTCATGATCTCGCGGTTCGTGGGTTCGAGCCCCGCATCGGGCTCTGTGCTGACTGCCAGCTCAGAGCCTGGAGCTTGTTTCAGAGTCTGTATCTCCCTCTCTCTCTGACCCTCCCCTGCTCACGCTGTCTCTCTCTCTCTCTCCTAGAAATAAAAATTAAAAAAAAAAAAAAAAAAAAAAGAAAGGAGCAAAGCCTGGCTAGGTCAGTTGGTAGAGCACTCAACTCTTGAACTAAGGATCATGCATTCAAGCTCCACTCTGGGCATAGGGCTTATTTAATTAAAGAAAAAAGAAAAGAAAAGAAAAAAGGAAGATTAAGTGAGAAAAGATTAAAAAGACAAAAACAAGTCCTCCTACATAAGTCAAGAAAGGCTTCATCTTATTGAACTCAGTAAGAGAACAGATTGAATAAAAAAAACTTAGATATATAATAACCACCAGTATATCAGTCTCTAACTTCAGAGTTTCTATATTGTATGGTATAAAAAGGAAGTAAAGAACACTGGTTACAAGTGTAAGTTTGGGAATCTGACTGAGTTTCAAACTGTTCTTTCCCTTACTAGCTGTATTATTTCAGATATGCTACTCATCTATATAATAGTACCTACCTCAGAAGGTTCTTTAATCCTCACAAGCATTAAATAAAAATAAAATATAAAAAGTGCTTAGCAAGTTTCTGGCTCAAAGAAGTATCAATAAGGGGTAGCCACCATTATTACCATTATTATTACTATGCTGTTTAAAAACATGAGGCTGAAGAAATGCTTATATTTAAACAAATTATGTTATGGGAAAATAGTATTACAGTTAAACCAACGTGCTCACCAGAAAAGCATGTAAACTATGTCTTACCTTATGTTTATCGCTATACTTAATAAAACACCAAACTGTTATTTATTTAGAGTTATACAGTATGATTCAATTCACATCTACTGAAATACAAAAATCTATTCTGTTGAATATTTAAAAGACTGTACATGTTTTTTGTGTTAAGATTCCTTAGGTTTTATATCCAGTATACCAATAAACAGGAAAATGGAGGATGCATACATTCAAGTCCATCGCTAGCCATGGGAACTATGACATAGCTAAGGAATGGGTTTTCTAGAACTAATAGTGGCTTTATTAGGAACTACTTATAAATGAAAATACACCTCTCCAAGCATGAGTCGATGAGAAAGAACTCTTCTTTGAGGGAGTCCTCTACTGTGCTGCTATATTAATAACTGGATGGTGGGACTTGATCTGAGTGGATATCTGCCTTTAAGAATTGCTCTGGTTTAGGGTGGAGTTCTTACTAAAGTCTATTTTATAAAACTTTTTTTTGCAGTAACTGTAAATTCAGGTAGCTGCAAAGAAATGTACAGGGAAGTCATTTGCCCAGCCTCCCCCAATATTTACATCTTAAATAACTACAGTATAATATCAACACCAGGAAACAGACATTGGTACAAACCATAGAACTTATTCATATTTTACCAGTTATATGTGTATATATTTGTGAGAGTATGTGCATAATTTTTTGCTATTTTATGACACATATAGCTTCACGGGACTAACACCACAATCAAGATATTTAACTGTACCATCACCACGGTATTTTTTTTGTGCTATCCCTTTAGAGCCATACTCACCTCTTTTCCCCATCCCTAATTCCTGGCACCACGAATCTTCTCTATCTCTGTATGTTACTTCATGAATGTTAAATAAATGGAATCATTCTGAGCTTGGCTTTTTTCACTCAGCATTATTTTAAAGGAATGTATATTGCTTAGTACAGATATTACAAAACCCTTTAGTTCTTGCCTCAAAATATTCTAGCCTACAAGTGGCCTAAGGAAAATCAGCTGTTAAATAAAATGATTAAAGCTGAATGTGACCAAACCATACAATACAGTCATTGACTGATTAGTTTCAAAATTAGCAGGCAGGCAATTATTCTAATTTTGTCTGAAGACCAATTAATTTACATAATAAGAGAGTATTCCTTAATAGTGCCTTCTAAGAAAACCACAAATTATCATTAGCAGGAAGATAAAATGTAGGAAGATAAAAATACTGCCTGTAAGGGCTTTTATCTTAAAGAAAAAATAATTCAAGTTATAATTTGGCTCAAATGTAAACACTCCAACTGTCCTAAGTGTAAAAATTGCCACTGTACCACAATCTTTCATAATAGGTTTTATACCAAAAATCTCAGGGAAACAACATTTCACAAAACCTGAAGTAATAGTTACTTGCAGATGTTTTCACTTAATTCAAGAAACATGTTTTGAGAGCCTACTAGGTATATGGCACTGAAAGTGAGAGAGGAGCCATATTTGGTCAACACCTTAGTTTTTTATGTCTAATCTAAGAGTTGGTTCCTATTAACTTTAATTCCAAATAAGAAATTAAAGAATGAACACGAAGGGGCGCCTGGGTGGCTCAGTCAGTTAAGCATCCAACTTCGGCTCAGGTAATGATCTCATGGTTTGTGAGTTCAAGCCCCGCGTAGGGCTCTGTGCTGACAGCTCACAGCCTGCTTCAAATTCTGTGTCTCTCTCTCTCTCCCTACCCTTCCTCCGCTCATGATCTCTCTCTCAAAATAAAAATAAAAAAACTTTTTTAAATAAAAAAAATGAAATAAACATGAAGACAAAGAAGGATATAAAATGCCAGGTCCATTTTATATATACTAGTAATAAATAACAATATACTCTCTAAACATACACACACACACGCACAGTAAAGACATGATTATCAAGCACAGGCACCATAAACTGCAGAATTAAGAAAAACACTGCAACTGGGTATTCTTAGACTTTAGTACCTCCATTGTTCTGTATAGAGAATAAAAATTAATCAATCTAATGTTTGTCTCCATGAGTTGCAGACAGATATGATCTAATTAAGAGGGAGATGTTTTACGTTTTTATTTATTTTTTAATGTTTATTTTTAAGAGAGAGAGTATGAGCGAGGGACAGGCAGAAAGGGAGACACAGAATCTGAAACAGGTTCCAGGCTCTGAGCTGTCAGCATAGAGCCTGATGTGGGGTTCAAACTCAGAGATGGTTTTAAAAACCTTCAAAATTAGTTCAGATAAATGCAAGAGAAACCACGTTTGTGCATTTCTAACATCATTCCATGTTTAGATGGATTGCCTCCTGGGCTGTGAGAACAGCCCAACTATTCAGAAGAGAAATAGCTTTTATTGGAGCTCGTTCACCAACACACAACTATAGTTTAATGACACTGGGAAATAAATAAGATACTGGACCATTAATTTATATTATTGAATTTCCTTTCTTCAGTCACAAATTTTTTAAATTTAAACAGAAATTCAGAAAAGTGATCTGAATTTTCCTTTTTCTTTGCAGAAATCTTTTTCCATAACTAATAAATCACAAATTAAAAAATGACATAAGGGCTTCTTTATGAAATAAGAGGTTTACCTACACAATGATCCAAAATAGTTCTCAGCTAGAGAAAAGAACAGTTCAAGAATCAATCCTTCAAATGGCTTACTGCTACCATTTTCAGTTGTGCTCTGAGAACTTGAAATGAAAACTTCCTGTTCATTTTTTTAAAACGTAACAAAAGATCATTTAATAAAGGTCCTACAACTCTGCAATCTCTATTATAAGCTTTATTTGTCCACATTCACATGACTCTTTTGTAAGTACAAAAGCCTATTTAAGAGACGTAGAAAATACACAAAATTTTTATTATATAAGCTCTGACAGAAAAAGTGGACATAGCTATCAACAGAAAATTTATAAAAGAGAAAATATAAATGACCATTAGCTATATGAAAAAGCTCAATCTTACCAATAACTAAAGATGAAAATGAAAACTAACTTTTATCCTCAAATTGATAGATTTTTAAAATCATATTATCCGGGGCGCCTGGGTGGCTTAGTCGGTTAAACGTCCGACTTTCGCTTAGGTCATGATCTCGCGGTTCGTGGGTTCGAGCCCCGCGTCAGGCTCTGTGCTGACTGCCAGCTCAGAGCCTGGAGCCTGTTTCAGTCTGTGACTCCCTCTCTCTCTGACCCTCCCCTGCTCACGCTGTCTTTGTCTCTCCTAGAAATAAATAAAAAAACATTAAAAAAAAAATAAAAAAAAATTAAAATCATATTATCCATTATTGGCAAGGTAATGAGCAAATATATACTCCCACATTGTGAAAATATGAAATAGTTCTCAATTTGGCAAAATCTATTAAAAGCCTGAAAAAATATCCATTTCTTTTGATCCAGTAATTCCACTTTCAGAAGTTCATTCTACGGATTAAAAAAAAAAAATGTACAAAAAGATTTAGGTGCTAGGATATTCACTGTATTA
>NW_024080642.1:5084317-5112694 GCF_003009895.1 Hyaena hyaena | reverse complement strand
TGCTCTCAGCATTCAAGAGTCTCTCATGGTTTGCCTCCCTCCCTCTCCTCCACTATTTCCCCCCCTTCTTCTCCCCCATGATCCTCCGTTAAGTTCCTCCTAATCCTCCTATACGTGCAAACATATGGTATCTGTCCTTCTCTGCCTGACTTATTTCACTCAGCATAACACCCTCAAGGTCCATGCATGTTGCCACACACGGCCAGATTTCATTCTCTCTCATTGCCATGTAGTATTCCATCGTATAGATAAACCACAACTTCTTGATCCATTCGTCCATTGATGGACACTTAGGCTCTTTCCATGATTTGGCTACTGTTAGAGTGCTGCTATGAACATTGGTGTACATGTGCTCCTATGCATCAGCACTCCTATATCCCTTGGGTAAATTCCTAGCAGTGCTATTGCTGGGTCATAGGGGAGGTTCTATTGTTAACTTTTTGAGGAACCTCCACACTGTTTTCCAGAGGGGCTGTACCAGTTTACATTCCCACCAACAGTGTAGGAGGGTGCCCGTTTCTCCACATCCTCGCCAGCATCTAGAGTCCTCTGATTTGCTCATTTTAGCCACTCTGGCTGGTGGATATTCACTGTATTATATAATAGGACATCCATTCACATTTGTGAAAAACTTGAAGCAACTTAACTTTCAACATCAGAACATCAGTTAAGTAAGTATACCCTTCAACAGTTCTGCAGCCATTTAAAGATTTGGTTTCAACAATATTTAATTGTATGGGCAAACTTTAATGCTATACCCGTATCAGTCCACGTTCACTATTCAAGAGACCTCCTCTAATAATCATCGCGTCTCATACTATGGCCACACTACTTCTATTGTCTTTCACCTTGATTAAAACCTTTCCATGAAGTCCACCAATCTCCACATCCTCATTCTCTTTGATGAACTTTAAATTCCTTGATTGAAACCAGCGCTTCCCTAGTAATACCCCTTCTTCTTAGGCTGCTCATGCCTCACATTCTTCAGATTAGGGAAACACTGTGTCTCCTCCTGATTCTAGAGTCATACACTATGGGTAAAGCCACTACTCCTTTGAACTTCATGCCATATGATTGTTACCCTTATCCTTTCCTTCTCTCAATTTGTGAACCTTTATTACTATCTCTGACATCTTGATTTCAGTTTTCCTCTCTACTCTACATCATGCCATCATCATCATGGATAATCCATACAACACCCTGACCTGACCTTGTTTTCCTCACCTCCAGTAATGATGGTTTCTTCTCTACTAAGTCACCCTATCATGGTCACTCTTGTCGTTATCTGAGACCACTCCAACTCTGATCTGAAACTGTAAATCCGGACAACCAACCTGACCGACAACAATAACTATTCTTCTACCAAATTTCACTGAATATGAGATGTACATTATTTCACATCCTTACATCTCTGAAATTGGGATACACCTTGTAATCAGAGGCATCATCTAATTGCTATTGACCAAAAGGTAGTCTTAATATACTTGGTATTGCCTACATATGTGTGAATATTAGTGTCAGCATCAAAACCTGCAAAATGAGTATCATCAAGTGTTGGTGATGTAGCATTTCCTAAAATTATGTAATTATGTAGAGATAATTTGCTTTGGATTCCCATTTGGATTATTACTTAACAGGCCTTCTTCACCATTTCCAAACATCCTCTTTATGACCATTAAGCTTAATGTCAGAAACAGTGATAAATTTGGAAAAATAGTCATCAAGGAATCTGAGCAAAAAAGTCCAAAAAAGAATGATGATGACTCACTCATATGCATTCCTTGGAAAATCTGAACAAAATGAGAACTCACTACCAGTAAGAAAAAAAATAAAAAACTCTGGATCTGAAGAAGTTTTAAGGATTCCTTAACTAATCATTTTCATTTATATTTTACTTTTTATACATGTATGAGTAATCTAAGATAAAAATTTACATCTAATTAAGACTAAAATAACTCTTTCAATATTTCTAACTCATAAGAAAGACTATCATAGTTTAATTGGTAGTGTTTTCATAAAGATACATAAAAGTGCAACTTACAATGTTTCAGATTTCAGTAAAATATATAGTTCTCTTGTTCATTTATTTCCACTGTATTTTTTCTTTGCTCTTATGGATGCCCCTACTCCCTTAATTTTTCTATTTTCTTCTTTTTTTTAAAGTTTATTTATTTTGAGAGAGTGAGAGAGCCACTGAAGGGTCAGAGAGAGGGAGAGAGAATCCCAAGCAAACTCCACACTGCCAGCGCAGAGCCTGATGCAGGGCTCAAACTCATGAATCATGAGATTATGACCTGAGCCAAAACTGAGAGTCAGATACTTAACCGACTGAGCCACCTAGATGCCCGTTCCGTTTTTGTAGTTTACTCTTGCCAATAATCATAACTCCCTTGCAACACTGCCCATCTTCTGTGCCTATTTGATAATCACAAATCCTGAATCCATGCAACCATCTGCTGTCTATAGTAAGGCAACCAAGCATTCCAGGAAAATATAATTTCTTAGCTTCCAACTATAACTGGGCTCTCATGCTATTTACCATGTCTCGTTTTTCACTTATCAAGTCTCTCTTCTCTACCAACTATATTCAGGTCTCCTTTCTTTTTAAACCTCCTATACTCTGTCAACTTTCCCTATACATGACATTAACGCTACCTTTAAAAATCATTATGTACAAAAAATAACACAACATCTGTGAATTCATTACCCAGCCTAAAAAATGGAACATTATCAGTAAAGATCCTTCCTTAATCTCATTTCCACCCTTTCCACCCTAAATTTTGTTTATATCATCTCCTTGCTTTTTGTTAATTTTGCCACATATGTACTGAAGGAGATCAGGACATGGCCACCCAAAAATACGCTACTTTGGCATACTGATTATTTTGAGTTGAAGACACTTGAAAAACAGCCAGTGCATGGACACTCTGACACTCCTTTTCTTCCTAAAAGGAGGAGACAAAATTCCCATGTGAAAGATGCCTTCTTTGTACCAGAAGGAAGAAACATACTTATCACCCGACATGGGAAGTCAAGGCCAAGAGAAATCTACAGAAACACATCTTGATAAAATAGCTATCTTCCTTTATTCTACCCACTTATTTTAGTTACTTTCCCACAATTTCTACTCTGTTCAACCTAGTATATAAGCACTTAGGCCTAATTACTTCTTTGGGTCTTCATTTTTCTTGCAAGGGCTTCCATGTAAATGAACTTGGCTTTTCTCCTGTTAATCTGTCTTGTATCCAAAGACTCTATGATAGCAGAATAATAGTTTACCTCCCTTTCAGCATATCTCTAAATGATGCTGATTTTGCATGATCTGAACTTTTATACATTTTCCTGCTAATGAACATTTGGGTTATCCCCCGCACCCCCAAAGAATCAGCTATGAACCTTGTTGTCCATGTGTCCTGATGCACACGTGTAACCATTTAGGGGAGGTGTTACATTGTAGTCCATGTTGTAGGGCATGGATTTTCAATTTCACTAAATACTGACAAACTGTTCTCCAAAGGGGTCTAATCAATTCAAGCTTCCACCTACAGTGTGTAAATTCCCATTACTTTATTCTTGTAAACACTTTATACTGTCCATATTTTTCTATATTTCTAAATGGTCTCAAGTAATATATATTTTTTATATAACCAGGAGGTACTATAATTTATTATGAAACCAGAAGTTATTCTAATTTATTAACAAAAGCAACTTTAAGATCCTACTCAGAACTGAAAGTTAATTATCCTGACCAGTTGTGGAATATAAAGTGCCATCTGCCTTTGTGTGGACAAAATTTCTAATTCTACACCTTCAGTAAGTACTTAATGTTGCTAGGTCACTCTATGCTAAAGAGCGAATTGAGAGTACACTCTATCTTTCAGAGAACTTCCTGTCTAGTTAAGGTGACAACTAAACAATACTTTTATACAACTAAAGAACAATTAACACCAACCTAATAGCATTTATTCATTCACAGAAGTATTTTCTGAGCATACACCACGTGCAAGGCACTATTCAAGGTACTGATGAAAAAACAACAAGCAAAAACCTCTGTCGTCAATGAGCTTATAAGGGAACAAAAACAGACTAGTAAAATTTATGTCAGATATATTGCACTCTATGCAGAAAAACAATCAAAGAAAAGTACAGAGACTAAGGAGAGGACTGAATTTAAAATGGGATACTCAAGGAAGGTTTCAATGAGAAGGTGCCATTTGAACCAAGACCTGTAAAAGTTAAGAAAACAAGTCATAATGAGATCTGGAGAACAGCTTTTCAGGCATTGAGAATAAGCAAGAGCATGGCTAACGTGTCCAAAGAAGCACGCATGCATGCAACACAGTGAATGGAAAAAAATACTACTGGTATTAAGAATTCAGAAGAATGAAAATCATGGTCTAAGAGAGTCGAAGAAGAATCTGTGGAGGAAGTAGGTCTAAGCCAAATTTAGAAAGATGGGTAACATCGAAAAAAAAGTTGTATTATACAAAGGAAACCCTATAAAGAAATGTCATGACATAAACACAGGCAAGACAGAATGAAGAGATCAATATGATTTTAGCAAATGACTTCTGCATGGGTGCTAAGAACTGGAATTGGACTTAGACTACATCATGAAAACAAGAACCCTAAAAGTAATGCAAAAATAAAAAAGAATTTTTACTTTTTTAAAACTTGATGAGAATTCATTTAGAAAAATGATCTGGAATCAATGTAATATGGATAATAGGAGGTCAAACTAGGGGCAGAGAGGTTATAAGGCTATGACACATGGGAATGGATAAATGGGATAAACTAGGTGACGTTCCAAAAGAAAAAGAACTTGGAAGTAGATGGACAGAACGAATGCAGAAAACAGGGTTAAACTTGTATTAAAGTTTCTAAGCTAAGAAACTGCAGAAATAGTTATCTGGCTCTGAACTACAGGAGACACTACTCCTTAGTCCTAAGCACTAAGGGTCAGGTATCAGCAGTTGGAGGTTGCTATCAGTCAATATCCTATGTTGCCATCAGTCAAGGAGAGTTGTAGCAAACTTTGTAAGATTTAGTGAAAACATACTATAATTAATGACCTCTTCCAATTATTGTTTAATTTACCAATAAAAGGAAAACTACATTTTATTCCACTTAAAAACACAAACTTACTGGGCCACCCGGGCGGCTCAGCTGGTTAAGCATCAGACTTTGGCTCAGGTCATCATCTCACAGTTCTGAGTTAAAGCCCCGCGTCGGGCTCTGTGTTGACAGCTGGAGCCTGTTTCGGATTTTGGGTCTCCCTCTTTCTCTGTCCCTCCCCCACTTGCTCATGCCTGTGTGCACGAGCACACGCTCTCTCTCTCTCTCTCAAAAATAAATAAAAACATTTTTAAAACATTAAAAAAAACCCCACAAACTTATTTTCTAAAGGAACATCATTAACTATCTTAAAAATACTAGCACACTTATAATCAACAAAGGTCCTCCCCACAAAGGCAAATTTTCATGAAGTACACTTAGCAGTGTTTTTTTTTTTCAAAACACAAGCAACAGTTTGGCACCTAATATATAATCACAATGACCAAGTCAGGTGTGCAGCATCCCAAGTACAGACTTTATTAGAGTTCAGTTATACATACACAATCTCTTGACACTGAAGATGTAGTTCTTGCAGATAAAGCCCAAAGGCAGGAAATGAATCTCCTCCCAAATGCTGCTGCTTATCTTTAAAGTAACCTCAAATTATTACTAAACTAATAAAGTAATTTTGTTCCAGAAAGTGATCTGATCTATTTTACTTTCAGCTTTTGATAAATCCAGGAATGAGATGAGGGATTATTACTTTTTGTCTCACTATACACACTGAAACACAACAAGAAAATAAAGGAAAAAAATTTTAATATTTTTTTTTATGGTAAAGTTGGAATAGGCAGTATCAAAGCCTGTCAATAGATGAAGGAGATGTGTGTGGTTTTGGAAAAATAAAAAGGTAATTTTGTTATTTAAAAGCAAATTTGGAAGTAAAGCTTTTACTGTCTGCTAATTAGAAACTCTCAGTTTTAAAAAATGATTAAAAAGAGTGCAATAAGACTGTACATGATAAAAACCAGTAATTTAAAAATATAATTATGGCTATTGCTGCCTTCTTTATGTAATTTATCTAACATAATGGCTCCTAGCTAATGGCCACAACCCAACATGAAGATCAAGATTCTATTAAAAAGACAAAAAAAAAAAAAAAAAAAAAAGCCAGGCTACCAAAATTATGACTGTCACAAAGTAAGATGGAGACAGAACAAGAAAATTTCAGATGACTAATGATTAATGATCTAGTTACTGTACATGATCTAGTTACTGCACATAGACATGGTATTAAGTTTTATTGTAGCAATGTGGGCACCCACCTATTGCACTTTTACTCTGTGCCATACACTGTACTAGGCATTTAAGATTTACTCTCTCTGACCCTTAAAAGAAACTTTTAAAATCCCAGTGGAAAACCCCACTGTATTCTTGTGAGAAAAACAGTAAAAAACCCAACAGTCTTGATTTTACAGACCTCATGAAAGGACTTTTAGCAATCTACATTATTGGCCAACTTCCACTAATTTAGCCTGTGTTAACAAGCAACATCAAAATCTCATGGCTTACAGCATACAGGTTTACTTGTTGCTCATGATACATGTCCACTGTGGACGGTTTGTAGGTCCATAGTGTCTTCATTTCAGGCTGAAGGCAGTCCCTATCTACAACACGCTGTTCCTATGGCAGGGCGGAACAGCAGTGGTTCAATCACGAGATGGCTTTGAAAGCTTCTGCTCAGATACAGCTTATCAGTTTCACTCACATTCCAGTGGTTAAAGCAAGTCTCATGGATAAGATCAGTATCAAGAGCAGAAAGTATATACCCGGAGGAACATCTGATAGCAGAACTCTATAGAGATGGACCCAACACACACAATTACCCAATAATTGTAAATAAGATTTGGGAAACATAAATCTACAACAGAGGGCAACTCCTCTAACTTGAAAAAGGGTATTTACCATAAACCTAGAGCAAAAATAAGCACTGCTATGTATCAGCCGCAATAAATGCTTGGAAAATGTAATAAATTTAAATGATCTCAATCAAGCATTGACTATGTGATCTTAGGCAAGTTAAATTCTCTGCCTGTTTTCTGAACTGTAAAATGAAGATGACAACACACTATTTCAATGATTCTACAACATATTTTTTCACATTTTAATGTATCAGAAATTGATGATGTCGTAAAAATAATAGCTGTCACCCAGGAGGCAATAATGCTGTGCCAAATGAAAGCTTTCCATTGACACTTAATGGTAACATCAAGAAAGCATCACTAACAAGGCATCTTAGATTTAACAAAATATGGTAATATTTAGTGTTATTGTGACGACCGTATGAACTTATTCATATAAAACACAGCAATGGCTAACAAATAGCAAGTGCTGAATAAATACTATTTTTTCTTATTCTTTATACTAATATGTATCAAACCAGATTATAATGCTGAAGTAACTGCAGTAAAATTGCATTGGAACAGCATTAGAGAAAGAAATTAATGGAAGACAACAGTCTAGAGAACAGACCCACATATTTATGGGAATTTAATATATAATAAACGAGTCATTTTACATCATTGGGAAAGGCAGAGAACAGTAGTCTCAGTCCTGTTAGACCCAATACCCCTTTTATAGGCCCTTTATATATACTGAAATGAAACACACAGATAACTCCTTACACATAGTTTTTAAAAACTATTGCATATCTCTTCTTTCTTGTGCAGTTTTGGATACACACATATTTATCCATAAGAACTACAAAAAATAAAGGGAAGTAACCTATAATGGAATAACATATGCTGTATTTCAATATGTAAAAGAAGAAGTACATTAGAAGACAGTAAGTTATCAAAAGCTTCTATGGAGACTCATTGTAATCACTATTAATGCTACAGATACAAATGCTGACTGCAAAACTGGTGACTCAAATACCACTGGTTTTCTTAAATGGTGAACTCTATAAAGTTCTTTTTTTTTTTCGTAAAGTTCTAAACAAAATAGATACAATCTTCCCTCAATCTACAAGACAGTCAAATTAGGGGAAATTTTAGCATACATTTTGCTATGCAAAATCAATACTTTTTAAAAGCATTTAAAATTTTATTTTTTAAAAATTTATTTAATAAAAATAAAATGTACACAACATGTTTTGTGTTTATGTGTAAAAAGAACTTATGACTAGGCTCAAGAAACTACAGTTTTTCATCTATATAAATGTTCAGAGGGATTTCACCTATATGAATGGGGTCATGAAATGCAGAATATCTATCTTGCCTGGTCTACATCAAAAACTGGTATCAACTCATATGTGGAATTTAAGAAACAAAACAGATGAGGGAAAGGGAAGGAAAAAATAAGATAAAAAGAGAGAGGGAAGCAAATCATAAGAAACTCTTAAATACAGAGAACAAACTGAGGGTTGCTGGAGGCGGGTATTGGGTGAGAGCCATTAAGGAAGGCACTGTTGGGAGGAGCACTGGGTGTTTGTTATATGTAAGTGATGAATCACTAAATTCTCCTGAAATCATTATTACACTATATGTTAACTTGGATTTAAAAAAATAATAATTAATTTAAAAACTGGTGTAATACTCTCAATAACTACTATAAACAAAAGCCACTCCAAAAACTTCCTAATGCTCCTCTGGAAGTAGTAACATCTCCACTGAAAACCTCTGGAATAGACTTATCAAAAAAAAATTCTGGGGGCACCTGGCTAGCTCAGTCAGTTAAGCGTCCAACTTCAGCTCAGGTCATGATCTCACAGTTGCTGGGTTCGAGACCCATGTCAGGCTCTGTGCTGACAGCTCAGAGGCTGGAGCATGCTTTGGGTTCTGTGTCTCCCTCTCTCTCTGCCCCTCCCCTGCCTGCACTCTGTCTCTCTCTCTCTCAAAAATAAGTATTTAAAAAGTTTTTTTTAAATATTCTGGACAACAGGATACCCACTTTGTTGAAAATCAATAGCCCCATCTCCTCAAAATATTCCTAGGTCACCAGTCACCAGAAGGCAGAGTTGTGTAATTTCACATGTGTAATTTCACATCCATGCCCCAACATAACTTCTAATTGTGTTCCTTTTCCAACTAGTAAACAAGATCGACTCTTTGAAGTCTATCTGATTTCTGCCAGTCCCCCAACTAACCCTTTTTCTATTCCGTCTGAAAACCATTCTCTCAAATTTTTAAAATTCCACTATAAACAAACTACCTCTCATAGAGAGTACATTATAATATCTAAAAGCATGGACTTTGGAACTAGGCAGATCTTCTGGATTCAAAATCCGACTACTACGAAAGGACTCTGTGTGATACATGCCAATTTACTTCTTGACACCTTGGCGTCCTTAGCTGTATAATCTTTTTCCTTCAGCTTCTTCCCTTCCAGCTTAAACATCCATAAATCACTCTATCCTAAGAAAACCACAAAAAGGAAAATTCCACCAACTCTATTATTCCTTCAAGCTATCATCTCCATCTCTTCTCTCTCTTCACCTTCAAATTCTTTGAAAATAAGATCACGAATTAAATGAAATGAGTTAACAGATAATAAAACAACAAAAGGGATGGAAAGGGAGACTCTAGAGCTAAGAAAACATAGTGAGGGCTAGCACACCACCATTAAAGCTAATAAATTAATTAGAAAAAACAAAAAACATATAACTGAAATACTGATAAAGGTTGAAGGTAATAATGGATAATGCAAAGAAAAAGACAAAAATCAAGTAATCTCCCCAAATATCTACTTAACTCTCATCCTACCTGGCTTTACATTTTCTTGATCCATGACACCTTCCTTTTATTATTAATTTGAGAGAGAGATAGTATACAAGTGAGGGAAGGGCAGAAGGAGAGGGAGGGGAGACAGAGACAGAGAAAATCCCAAGCAGGCTCTACATTCAGCGTGGAGCCCAACCCGGGGCTCAATCCCATGACCCTGGGATCACTACCTGAATCAAATATCAGAAGTTTAGTCTTTGACATCTTCTAAATTAACATGTAATTGATTTATCTGTTAGGTTAACTATTTATCACCTCTGTTCCTACCACTAGAATGTAAGCTACGCAAAGGCCATGGCTTTGTTTTGTTTCACTGCCACAGAACAGGAATCACTAAAGATTTATTGAGTGAAATAATGAATAAATACAAAACGATATGAAAGGCGAAGATGATCTCCCAAAAAGATAACCTAGCAAGTGGGTCAGAAAAAGTACTCTGATACAATGACAGTAAATTTCTGTGAAATGAAGAAAAAAAAAAGATATTTAGGTAAAAAGCAACAATGCATTCATTCTAGGAAAAAATTCAAAATGACTGGCATCAAAACATTAACTTAAAGAATATAAAGAAAATACCCGCTAATTATCCATGCCAATAAAAAGGTAAGTCATCTTGTAGAGAGATTTAAAAAACCCAAAAAACCAAAATATTGTATTTCCTCACAAGAACATTCAATATCTGGGAAAATAACTAATGTCTACAGGGTTTTGAAATAAATTATTATTCATTAGAAATACTATGCACATTCAAGTAGATATTTAGGTGACAAAAGAAGTAAGCAATTATTCCTTAATAATTAAGAACTTAGGAAAAATGCCCTTATGAGCACATGCCCAAAAAGTACTCAACAATGAAATTAAGTCAAAGACCTCAGAAATGGAAAGCACTGGTAAAAAGACTAGTGCAGTGCACCAAATCAAAGTAAATAATAAATCAAATATTCTAGGAATACAAGGATGGTTTAACTTCAAAAAAATAATACAAATCCATATTAATAGATGCTAAAAGATTAAAATTTAATACTCATTTATGATAAAAATTCTTAGTAAACTAGAAATACTACCAAAAACTGATAGCTCAAACATCAGATTTAATTATAAAATTTTATAAGCAACTCCCATTAGAGAAACATGAAAGAATGTTTCTATCACTGTGTCTGTTTGTCACCATATTGTAGTTTCCAAAGAATGGAATAATATGCACACACATAATCACACAAAAAAATAATATCAGATAAAAGAACTAAAGAAACCAAGAAACTCAAAAGAATCATCAAGCTATTAGATATATATAGGAACTGAAATTAAATCAATAAAAAATCAGAAGCATTCATATTTACTAGTAATAACAATTCAGAAAAAACCCCTTTTACAACAGCAATAAGGGCTATATGGTACCTCTATAAATCTAATAAAAGATGTGTGTGACCTTAATTGAAGAAATTTTCAAATTATACTAAAGGATATATAAAGCACCTGAACAAATAAAGACATATGCCATCTTCATAAATGAAAAGACTGAAATATTAAAACATCAATTTTCTTCTAAAGTAACCAAAAATCCAACACAAGTCCAACCAAAATTCTTAGTTTTTTCAATGTGTACTTGAAGGTGACCCTAAAATTCACTTAGATGACCCAAGGCAATTTTAAAGAATAAAACACGGCAGGACAGTGGAAAGGAGCTAAAGAGAATAACAAGACAATGTATGACTTTACAGGTCAAAAATAAGGACACTGGTCTTTATCCTAAAAGCAATGGGAAGTCAATAGTGATTTTAAAATCAAGAAGAGGACGTTGTCTGAAGTGATCAAAAATGTACTGGAGCAGCTTCAAAGATAACCTGGGGAGTCACTGAAAATGGCAGAGTATGGACCAACAAAACTTCTCTTTTTAACACTGGCAAAAAATGTCAGAATCAGTTTTTTCAGAACTCTGGAAAGTAACCAAAGGCTTCAGAGGCCCAGAGAGCATTTATTCAAGAATAGGTGAATCTCAGTAAGAACTTTGTGGGGTTTTACTTTCCCTATTTCCATCATCCCCCCCCCCCGCCCCCCCAGTGCCATGGTGGCCTAAACCAACAGCAACAATCATGGCAGAAACCAGCAGTCTGGCAGCAACCAGAGAAGGCGGAATGAGGTTACAGCTCCTTCAGAACCCCTCTCCCAAAGAATTATTATTGGACCTGTCTGATGGTTCCCTGAAGACACCACTCACTAGACTGTCTTTATTTGACTTGACAGAGTGCCAAAGTAAAAGAGCCTTTTCCCTGGGGGTGTCTGTCAAAAACAATCAAAGACAACTGCTGAACATCAGGGCTGCCTGCGGCAGTGCATAACAGCTGGGGTAAATAATAGGTTAACCAAAAAGCTAAAAAAGAAAAGTTGAGAAACAGGATGTTCAATAGGGGCTTTGAAAGTTCCTACATATTCCTGGGGATCATGAGGCCCACATACATACAAAGACATTTGTACCCAATCAGGAAAAACCTGAGAAGGTCATAAACTCTCACAACTGACCCTGAGACTCTGTACAAGCAAGAACTGAAGGCTAAGGCAAAGTTGTAAAATGCCTGGTGGTGTACCATACACATGACCAGCATGCATATAGGGCCTCCTGGCAGACTAGAGAATTATTAGTTATAAGTGTTTAAAGGTCTGTCAGGGGCGACAGGGTGGCTCAGTTGGTTGAGCATCCAACTTCGGCTCAGGTCATGATCTCACGTGACTTTGAGCCCCGCATGGGCTCTGTGCTGAGAGCTCAGAGCCTGGAGCCTGCTTTGGAATCTGTGACTCGCTCTCTCTCTGACCCTCCCCTGCTTATGCTCTGTCTCTCAAAAAAAGAAAGAAAGCTCTGTCAAATCATTAGCTAACCACTAAGCTAACCAAGCAGAGACTCCAGTGGCCACACACAACAAAAAATAGAAACTTTAAGAATTAGTTCAGAAAGTCTCTGTGTAAAAGACAAAAACAAAAAATAGCAAAAAATCCCAATAAACCTAGGGAAGAGGAAAGGCTATTTTCCAGAGTTGCCACATTATTTTAAACTTTCAGTTCCGAACCAAAAATTAAGAGACATGCAAAGAAACAAAAAAAGTATGATCCATACAAAGGATACTTTCAAATAAAGAAAACCATGTCTAAATAACTAACATAAGAGAACAATGTCTCATCAAATAGAGAATATCAATAAAGTGACAGAAATTATAAAAGAAACTAAAATTCTAGAGTTGAAAAATACAATAATGCTTATGCAATATATTTCAAACCAAAAAAGATTTTTAAAAAAATAAGTCACTGATTTGCCAATGTTAAGTAAATTTGCCTAAAAATGCACAGATTTAAACAGAGGTTCACAAATCAACTTTACATATCGACAAGGACTCATGATTACACATCATTTCCTTCCTAAAAAACCCAAAAACTCCTACTTTATCTCATCTTCATAATCTGGGTTCTCTCAGCTACTTCTTTAATATTTCCATCCTACTGGGAGATAAAATAAGAATAGAATTCTCAAGGTACCAGACTGGCTCAGTCAATAGAGCATGACTCTTGATCTCAGGGTCGTGAGTTCAAGCCCCACATTTGGGCTTACTTAAAAAATAAAATAAGAAGCTTTGCACAGTGGCAGTATCGTAGCCAATGAGGTTTATCCGAGGCGCGATTATTGCTAATTGAAAAAATAAAATAAGAACAGAATTCTCTTGTCATCTCTCCCACTCCTAAAAGAATTCTATCATTTAGTGCTATCCTTTTCTCCCCCCTTACATTTTATGTTTGTTTCCCTCCTGGATAGCAAATCAGGGAATGTATTTTTAGCAAAACTACACAATTACTTTAAATCTTTCACTGCCTATACTGTTGTTAGATATATTCAGTATCATAAATTTACCAGGAATTCATTTTAATAGCATGAGAAACGTATAAAAAATTCTTAGTTATCATTAAAATAACCTAAATTTCCTGCCATTTCCATACCTAATATGATTTGTCATGTGTATATAAAACTGTCATTTTTAATTACCAAACTATATCCAGAGAAGTAGAAGATCTTATGATTATAACTGATTAAAAAAAAACAACACAACTGAAACTTTATTTGTTCAGATAGATTAGTTATCTTACCATTAGCAAGCCAAGCAGGCTTCCTAATAAAATAAGAATAGTTTTTCATTAGAAAAAAACAGACCTATAAAGACTACTTTTCAAGACAATGTTTTTAAAACATTAGAATTAGGTGGCTCAGTTGGTTAAGCATCCAAGTCCTGTTTGGCTCAGGTCATGATCTCATGGTTCCTGAGTTCAAGACCCACCATCAGGCTCTACAATAACAGTGTGGAGCCTGCTTGGGATTCTCTGTCTCTTTCTTTCTCTCTCTCAAAATAAATAAATTTTCAAAAAAGAAATCCAGCTTAAATAAATAAATAAATGGATCAGAATTAAAGTGGAGAAAGATTAAGAAATAGTGAAAGCAATGAAAGTATACTATGTAACCCAGTTACTTGCTAATTTCTCTAACTTCAAGAATATACAATTATGGTTATCTTATTTTTTTAATTAATTTTTTAATTTATTTCTTAAGAGAAAGAGAGAGAGACAGCGTGAGCAGGGGAGGGTCAGAGAGGGAAACACAGAATCTGAAGCAGGTTCTGGGCTCTGAACTGGCTGTCAGCACAGAACCCGATGCAGAGCTTGAACCCACAAACTGTGAGATCATGACCTGAGCCGAAGTCGGATGCTTAACCAAATGAGCCATCCAGGAGCCCCTGGTTATCTTTTTAAGAACTCATTTCCTTCTAGCCTTCAAAATTACAATAAGTTTTCTAAATAAAAAAAACCACATGCTGTCATCCAAAATAATGGTCTTCGTTTTTCTACTTACACATGTACATATAGCTTTGTGCAGTCATACATATTCAGTTTTGTATTCCGCTTAATTCACCTTACTTCAGGCTTTTAAGTCTGTTTGTTTACTTATTTATTTTAAATGTTTTTTAATTTATTTCTGAGAGAGAGACAGCCCGAGCAGGGGAGGGTCAGAGAGAGAGGGAGACACAGAATCTGAAGCAGGCCCAGGCTCTGAGCTGTCAGCACAACTGATATGGGGCTCAAACTCACGGATGGTAAGATCATGACCTGAGCTGAAGTCGGACATTCAACTGACTGAGCCACCCAGGCGCCCCTATTTATTTATTTTTTAATGTTTATTTATTTTTGGGAGAGAGACACACAATCCATACAATGAATTTCTGTAAGCCATTTTAAAAATTCCAGTTTCAAGGAATACTAATGGCATGAGAATGCGGCCACAATAAAAGCTTTAATAATCGGTACAAATGTAATTTTTAAAACACATGTAACATTTATTATGTCCTAAACACTATATGAAGTACATTACATCCATTATTTAATTTATCCTCTTAAAGGTACTATTTTTTTTTAATGTTTATTTTTTTGAGAGAGTGTGAGTGGGGAGGGGTAGAAAGAGGGAGACACTGAATCTGAAGCAGGCCCAGGCTCTGAGCTGTCAGCACAACTGATATGGGGCTCAAACTCACGGATGGTAAGATCATGACCTGAGCTGAAGTCGGACATTCAACTGACTGAGCCACCCAGGCACCCCGTTTGTTTATTAATTATTTTTAAGAAGGCAGAGAGAAAAGAAAGAAGGCACTTTGGCAGCACATATACTAAAATTGGAGAAGGCAGAGAGTGTGAGCAGGGGAGGGGGAGAGAAAGAGGGAGAATCTCAAGCAGGATCCGCACTGTCTGCATAAAGCCCATGAGGGGCTCAAACTCATGAAACTGAGATTATGGCCTGAGCCAAAATCGAGTAGGATGCTTAACCTAATGAGCCACCCATGCACCCCTCTATCTGTTGTAACTTAATACTTCTATGAAGAGATCAAAGAGTTCTGTACCCTTATCCAATCAGAAAACTGTTGCTTTTGGATAAAGATACAAAACTGCAACAACTTTCAGGCTGTATGGATACTTCTTCATGGCATTATGAATTACTGTGCAAAATAGGATCCTACAAGAATATTGTCTAAAAATAAGCTTTTCAATTGCCATGATTAAAAGGAAAAGTCACTATGCTAATGCAAAATGACCAAGCACCTATTACTGAGAACTATCTAAAAGTTCCTTGTTGAATCTGTCATGTAACATCTATGTTAGTCAGTGACCATCTAATAACATATGTGAAATACTACTGGTTATCACAAGTATTTTTGGGAATAATTGTGTAGACCAGGGGTCAGTAAGTTACAGCCAAATCCAGCCACCCCTCCTTTTGTAAATAAAGTTTTATTAGAACATATTTATTAGTCATGCTCATTCATTCACATATTGTCTAATGGCTGTTTTTACACTATGAAAGCAAAGTTCAGTAATTGGATTGTAAAGCCCAAACATCTACTACCGGGTTCTTTACAATATAGACCGCTAAAATATCTGAGTAAATAATTTTATTTGTAGTAAAAGTACTAGCATAGGAGCGCCTGGGTAGCTACTAATTAAGCATCTGACTCTTGATTTAAATTTCAACGGAGGTTATGATCTCACAGTTCGTGAGTTTGAGCCCTACAAACTGAGCACTGAGCTAACAGCACAGAGCCTGCCTGGGATTCTCTCTGTCCTCTCTCTGCCCCACCCTTGCTCATGGGCACATGCATGTCATGCGCTCGCAGGCACATGCTCTCCCTCTCTCTCTCTCTCAAAATAAATAAACACTAAAAAAATATATCAGCATAGATATCCAGATCCTAACTTATGGAGCTCATACTCCGAGATAGTGACAAGACTTGTATTCAAGTAACTTACAACACAAGGTATGAAAAGCTAACTGCTAAGGTAAGTAGAGTGACATAAAAAGGATGAGATTGCATCCAATGGGTGAAATCTTGAAGAAGGCAGCTTTTGCAATGCGTTTTGAAGGATAACTATAATTTGGACACGTAGGACGGGAAGACTTCCAGTGTGAAGAAAAGCAGAGTTGTGAAAAACCACAAACATGACAGTGTACTTTGCATAGAGGAGCACAGTTAGGAAAAAGTGCTAATAAGCATTTTGAAGTCAAAGCATAAGAAAGGCTTTCAATGTCAGGATTAGCAGTTTAGATTTTAAATACATCAAGTTCAGTAGCAAGGGGGTTACAAGTGAATAGAACTGTGCTTTAGAAAGATCAGTCTGTCAACAGTATTTCAAATGAATTTAAGGAGACAGGTAATAGGGAAACTAGTTACAAAGCTATTAAAATAATGTAAGTAATGAAGGTGGTGGCAATGGGGCTGGAAAAAACAATACACTTGAAAAAAATAAACACATTACTATAATATCAAAACCACTCAAATACTTATAATCAGAGAGCA
Source organism: Hyaena hyaena (assembly GCF_003009895.1). Taxonomy (NCBI): domain Eukaryota; kingdom Metazoa; phylum Chordata; class Mammalia; order Carnivora; family Hyaenidae; genus Hyaena; species Hyaena hyaena. The sequence continues at coordinate 5,095,482 of NW_024080642.1, read as the reverse complement.
GCATTTGGATACAATATAAACATCTTACTCATAAGGGGTAAAACACTCCATTTCCCCTACCTTTGAACAAAATAATTATTTCTAATTAGTTCTGACAATTTTAAAAAGAGGAACTATTTAAATAATAATTTAAAGTGCTGGCTACCACTTTCCAGTTTTTAAACTTACTCTGGATATAAGCACATATTAAAATTGAATTCATTTACTAGGGACCCATCTGCTGGACCAGTGGAAGGCAAGTCTGATCTTAAATTTGGGCTCTTGGGGCGCCTGGGTGGCTCAGTAGGTTAAGCGTCTGACTTCAGCTCAGGTCATGATCTCACGGTTAGTGGGGGGGTTAGTGGGTTCGAGCCCCGTGTTGGGCTCTGTGCTGACAGCCAGCTTAGAGCCTGGAGCCTGTTTCAGATTCTGTATCTCCCTCTCTCTCTGACCCTCCCCTGTTCATGCTGTCTCTCTCTCTCCCTCTCTCTCAGAAATAAATAAAACATTTAAAAAAATTTACTAGGGGCGCCTGGGTGGCTCAGTCGGTTAAGCATCCAACTTCGGCTTGAGTCATGATCCCACACAGTTCTGTGGGTTCGAGCCCCGCATTGGGCTCAATGCTGACAGCTAGCTCAGAGCCTGGAGCCTGTTTCAGATTCTGTGTCTCCCTCTCTCCCTGACCCTCCCCTGTGCATGCTGTCTCTCTCTCTCTCTGAAATAAATAAAACATTAAAAAAATTTTTACTGAATTTGGGCTCTTAAATGCTTCTGCTACATTGCTATAAATAACAATAAAAGGATTTGTGTTATAGCAGCTCTTCTCCTGGTACATCAAATGCCTTCTCTAAGAAGACAACCATAAAATTTATCTTATATTTTCCAAAGCACAAAAAAAGTTATTATTGCTTAAACTGTTGACTGATTTTTTAAATAAGAGATTTTGTATTCAAACTTCACAAATATTTAAAAATACTTAATTAAGAAATGTCTCAGTATAAGAGTAAGTTGGAATTCATCAGAGTGATCTTATTGGTAAGACATACTGAAGAACAGTTTTATATCCTATTCATTAAGAACTAAGCAGCAGCTTCTTGTCAGTTGGCTTCTGGCTGAGCTCTACTAATGGAAGACAAAGATGATCTATTAGAAGGTGGAAGAAAGGGAAAAAACAAGGTATTCCTCCCTGCCCTTTTCTCTACCTAAAACTGAATCTCCCCAGTGGCTTCAGCTCCTGGAAGAGTCCAGTTCCCACCAGATAACTCTAGCCCTTGGCCTCCAGGACCTATATCCTACCTGTATCCTTCTACTTATCACCACTGGCTCTTACTACTGCTAATCTCTGGGTTGCGTCACCATCCATACTCTTTTTGGCTTAAGTCTTCCATTACTTATGTAACCAATTCTCTGCATTAAAATCCCTTTATGTTGGGGCACCTAGGTGGCTCAGTCAGTTAAGCGTCTGACTTTGGCTCAGGTCATGCTCTCACGGTTCGTGGGTTTGAACCCTGCGTCGGGCTCTGTGCTGACAGCCAGCTCAGAGCCTGGAGCCTGCTTCAGGTTCTGTATTTCCCTCTCTCTCTCTGACCCTCCCCTGCTCATGCTGTCTCTCTCTCTCTCTCAGAAATAAATAAGACATTAAAAATAAATAAATAAAGTCCCTTTATGTAAAAGAAGGGGAGAAAGGAGGGAGGGACAGAATGAATAAAGAGCAAAATGGCTTAGCCTTAGCTGCTCTAGGTCTAGCCTCACTATACACCAGCCTCATTTCACAATGGAAAACAAAGAGCAATGAGTATACTTTCTAGATCACTTGTGTACATCCACCCTTCTCAAATATTTTGCTTTGTATTATACGGTATGCCAGGATGACTTATGTAAAACATCAGTATAAGCACATCCATAGTAGGGTGATTTAAAACAGTATTTGTGGGGTGCCTGGGTGGCTCAATTGGTTGAGCGTCCAACTCTTGATTTTGGCTCAGGTCATGATCCCAGGGTCATGGGATCAAGCCTAAAACCATGGAGCCTATGTAGGATTCTCTCTCTCATCCCTCCCCACCCCATCATCATTTTTCAGAGTTTTTTTTCTTTCTTCTTTGAGTTTTCTTTTTTTTAAGTTTATTTATTGGGGAGGGGGGGGCAGTGCAGAGAGAGGGGCGGAAATGGGGAAGACAAAGAATCCCAAGCAGGCTCCACACTGTCAGCACAGAGTCTGACAACAGCTCAAACTCAGGAACTTTGAGATCATGACCTGAGCCGAGATCAAGAGTCAGATGCTTAACCAACTGAGCCACCTAGGTACTCCCCACCCTCTAAAATTAAAAAAAAATAATAAAAGAAAATGTACATTAAAACAAACTACAAGGGTGTTATCAACTCAATGGATGATAGTCTTCAACAAATGATATTAGGACAACTGGATATCCATATGTGAATAATAGCAGGACCCCTACCTCATACCATATGCAAAAATTAACTCAAAATGGATCATGGACCTAAATTTAAGAGGTATACTAAAACAGAGGTATAAATCTTTATCACAATGGATTAAGCGGTGGTTTCTTAGGTATGACACCAAAGCAATAGAACCTATGAAAAAAAATAAATTGACTTTCTCAAAATTGAATTTTTGTGGTTCACAGGATTCTATCAAGAAGACAACAGAATGGGAAAAAAATATTTAAATTATATCTAATAAGGGACTTGTTTGTATCTAGAATATGTAAAGAAATCTTACAACTCATAAAAGGGTAATAATCCAATTTTAAAATATGTAAATGATATGAATAGACCTTTCTCCAAAGATGATACATGAATGGCCAACATCCCTGGCCATCAGAGAAATTCAAATCAAAATCACAATGAGATATTGCCTGGGGCAGAATGTAGGGAGGCAAACTGTGTCTGGAGCCAATTTCTTCAACAGAAAGAAAGGAAAAAGCAAAGAAGTATCAAATATGTTCAATTACCTACCTATGCCATTATAAAATGAGTAAAAAAAAAAAAAGCTGTATTCCTGACAGACCAAAGGAACTATCAGATTAACTGATGCAAAGGTCTTTTAGAAATACTGAAAATGACATAAGCACACATTTGAGGTTGTTTCTGCTATAAGTTGTAGATTTCACAGGAAAACACAGTTTTGGCTGCTAAAATAGAAAATATTCACATTAGATGTTATTACTGTAGAATGAACAACGGTAACTTCATGCACTACCATAATTATAAAACTGAGTAACTACATTTAGCAGACAATTAATAGCCACTAAAGTAGTCTTATAAGAAACTACTTTGCTAATAAAAATTTCCAGGAAACTGGTGACATCTTAATACCTCATTTTCAGGGATCTTGACCCTAATAATTTTGTTACTTTAGTATTAGCTGTCTAAAACAACTTTGTATAACTGCTCAGAAATAACTGAAAATCACAGCTTCGGAAAAAAATCTTAGATTACCCATGTAACATTAGTAAAGAAAACAAAATCAGTGAAGTCTTTCTTTAAAAAGATATTCCTTTGGTAATTCTGTAAATTATAATATAGTGCAGATACACCCTAATGACAAACAACTAAGGCACGCAAAGATATCAAATTCACTAGTTCAATTTAAAAAATGATATGTCCAACAATGCAACAGAAAAACATAGGTTCCCTTACCTCATCATCATCATCAGAATCATTCCCAAACACTGACGGTTTTTGCAAAACAGGGTGCAACTGCTGTGCTTTCTTTGGCAAAATAAGCCCATACCTGCGTTTTGTTTTTGAAATAGAAATTAAACCATTACATTTAAATGTTAAAAAATAATACATCCACTACTTCTTCCAGACGAAGCTACCAAGTCAAAACATGTCACACAGTTTATGAACACATAGCAGGGTTTCCGCTTTCTAATGATCTCAAAATTCTAATGTGCGTTTTTATAATTATTCCTCTAAGTAATTATTTGCAGACACGGGCCAAATTCAAATACCATTTTAATCAAAGAAGAGAAATAATCCAAGAGTTCAGAAAAGTTTTAGATGGTGAAAGAGTAAGCTTTTAGAAAGAACATGTTAGTGGAAAGCTCAGTTCATGCCCACTAAAAATTTTAAAACGCTCTAAAGTATCCTTGTGGTCGAACAAGAAAAGAACTATTTGGCTTTCTTCCAACTGGGTACTTACATAGTTTAAAATAAGTTATTGGATAATGTCACCCACGAAAAATTTTTAAAAGATTACAGTAACTGAGAAACCCAAGTAGCCACGGGACAAATGCCCATTACACTCCATTGTGCTCATTTGCAGGCATCTCAGAAAACCATCCAACAGACCCAACTCATTTAGTTTCTCACGTTTTGGCCTTTAAAATGCCGAGATGACGGGAAACTCCAGTGAAAATAAGGATTATACATCAAAGATAAAATTTCCAAGAACATACAATATTTGTCTCTCTTGCGGCAACGTATACCCCAATTCCCTATTATGCCTACCCTCTCCTGTGGCTTCTCAGCACAACATTCCTAAAACAAGAAGGGAGGGCGGGAATCAGGACTTGAGCAGCCAAGGAGAACAAGGCCCTCTAAGGAAGCCGGGAATGGTCTCTTCTCATTGCCCCTGAAAGCATCCAACCAGGGAGAAACTCAAGCGCGGGGTAGGAAGCAAGACTGAGGGGCCTCAGACCGAGCTTTTGGAAAATAGAAAAGTCTCGCTCTCTGCCCCTCAGCCTAACTTCCTTTATTTCCTCACAAGTTTCTCCCTCAAACTTCGGACTTCCATCCTGGAAAATGTGGGGGGAGGGGAATATGTTCCTCAGGATTTCTCGCTCTTCCCCGTCTCTATCCCTGACGACAAAGCCCCTTCACTTCCAGCGCACTTTTACTCGTCGGCCAAAGACAAAGTCGCCGTGATCTTTCATTCCCAGCCTGACCCTAACTCCCGGATCACTCACTGCCTGCCCGGAATCGCCATCTTGCTCCCGTCTCCGCTGAACGTGGCCGACGGCGACGTGACGCTCACGCAGACGTCGACGTCATCACGTACACTCTCGCGCGGATCTGGGCGACCTGAAGCACTTCTGAGCGGCTGAATGCTTGTTCTGAGTTGCTTGCGTGCTGCAAGACCCAATTCCTAGGGCTTTTGGTTTTGTTTGGAAACCAGCTGGCTTCCTGGACATTTTGGGAAGAAAGGAATGACAAAATTCTAGGCCAGCAATTCCTAAAGTGTGGTCCCGGGAGCATCACCAGGAATTTGTTAAAAATGCAAATTCTCTAGCCATTTCCCAGACTTACAGCATTTGAAACTCCCGGATGGGGCCCAGCAATCTGAATTTTACAGAGCCCTGCGGGTAACTCTTGATAGTCAAGTTTGAAAAACGCTACCCTAAAGCTATCGATTTTTTTTCCCCCCGCTGAGGTGGTCAGTGTGAGTATACCAGGCTCAGGGTGAGTTGGCAGCTGAAAATCTGTTTGTTAAAACAGGACGTATGCTCACATGACGAAATTATTAATAACAGCATCGTGGTAATACTGGATATAGGATTCAAAATTATATGTGATGTATATACATATATATATTTTAATTCTAGTCGCTTCTCGTCTGCTCATCCACCAGCTCTTGGCCCATTCCAAACTGGTTTTCTAGCAGTCAAAGAGATCTTCTCAATTACCGCAAAAGGATGTTAAAATCTCCCAACTGTAATTGTGAAATTGTCTATTTTTCCTTTTAATTCTGTCAGTTTTTGTTTCACCTATTTTGGTTTTTTTAAAATATTTTATTTATTTTTGAGAGAGAGATAGAGACAGCATGAGCAGGGGAGGGTCAGAGAGAGGGAGACACAGACTCTGAAGCAAGCTCCAGGCTGTGAACTAGCAGTCAGCACAGAGCCTGATGAGGGGCTCGAACCCACGAACCGTGAGATCATGACCTGAGCTGAAGTCCGAGGCTTAACCGACTGAGCCACCCAGGCCGCCCCTGCTTCACCTATTTGGAAGTCTTATTAGATATATAAATAGGATTGTTAGGTCCTCTTGCATTGACCTTGATACCATTAAGAAATGACTCTCTTTTTTGTATTTCTCTTTATGTACTTTATCTGATATTAATATAGATAGCTTTGATTGTTAGCATAGTTTATCTTTTTCCATCCTTTTAACCTATTTTAATCTGTGTCTTTATATGCAAAGTGGGTCTCATGTTGATAGTATATACAGTAAAACCTTGGTTTGTGAGCATAGCATAATTCATTCCGGAAACATGCTTTTAATCCAAAGCACATGTATATCAAAACGAATTTCCCCATAAGAAATAATGGATTTGTTCCACAACCCCAGAATACTCATATAAAAATGATTATAATACTGTAATAAAATACAAAATAATAAATATAAAGAAAAATAAACAAATTAACCTGCACTTACTCTTTGAAAACCTTTGTGGTTGGTGTGAGGGAGACAGGAGTGTTATTGTGTAGGACGACTTTTCACTATAACTAAAGGAATCACTGCTCAATGGAATCTTCTGCAAGGGGACCATTGTATAGCTAACACGGATGTTGACTGCAGTACAGTATTAATAAACTCTTGTTATATATTGTATTTTATTTACTTATTATTATTTTTCATTTATACTCCACTTAGTTAGCATATAGTGCAATAATGATTTTAGTAGTAGATTCCAGTGATTCATCCCCTATGTATAACACCCAGTGCTCATCCCAACAAAGTGTCTTCCTAATGCTCCTTACCCATTTATCCCATCCCCCCATCCACAACCCCTCCAGCAACCATCAGTTTGTTCTCTGTGTTTAAGAGTCTCTTATGTTTTGTCCCCCTCCCTGTTTTTATATTCTTTTTGCTTCCCTTCCTCATGTATCTTAAATTCCTCATATGAGTGAAGTCTTATAATATTTGTCTTTCTTTGATTAATTTCACTTAGCGTAATACCATCTAGTTCCATCCATGTGATTGCAAATGGCAAGATTTCATTCTTTTTGATTGCTGAGTAATATTACATTATATATATAATATATATATGTTCCATTTTATATATGTATATATAATACACACACACACACACATACATATATACACACCACTTCTTCTTTATCCATTCTGTCGAAGGACATGTGGGCTCTTTCCATACTTTGGCTATTGTCAATAGCACTGCTATAAACATTGGGGTGTATGTGCCCCTTTGAAACGGCACACCTGTATCCCTTGGTTAAATACCTAGCAGTGTAATTGCTGGGTCGTAGGGTAGTTCTATTTTTAATTTTTTGAGGAACCTGCATACTGTTTTCCAGAGTGGCTGCACCCATTTGTATTCGGTACACTGTATTTAAAGTAACTGGCAATAAGGCAGCAGAGGAAGGTGTCTATAGCTGCAGGCAGCCTGACCTAGAATGAATCAAAGCATTCCTAAGCTTACTCTTGCATGGAAAAGCAAAGGACTGTCCATAGGTGCTTTGAAATGATGGAAAATACACTAGTGCCAGTTGTGGGCACTTCCAAAGTTCAGAAAAATCACTGATTTCTGCCAAACACCGCGGCCTGAGACCGAGCATCTGAGCATGGGAGAAAACCACCCACAATCCTGCAGAGAGAGAAAGAGAGAAGAGCCATTGGTTTAGTTGTGGTGATCAGATGACCGTCAGCATCACATACTACTCATATTTGCAAGACATCGCTCATTTATCAAGTTAAAATTTATTAGAAATGTTTGCTTGCCTTGCAGGATACTCGCAGAACAAATTACTCACAATCCAAGGTTTTACTGTATTTGGGTCTTGCTTTTCTTAAATCTAATCTGATAATTTCTTTTATTAGCATGTTTAGAACATTTTCTTTTTTTTTTTTTTAGGTTTATTCATTTATTCTGAGAGAGAGAGAGAGAGAGAGAGAGAGAGAGAGAATCCCAAGCAGGCTCCACACTGGCAGCACAGTGCTGGAACTCAGGAACTGCAAGATCATGGCCTGAGTTGAAATCAAGAGTCGGACACTTGACCAACCGAGCCACTCAGGTGTCCCTAGAACATTTTCATTAAAGTGAGTATGAGTTTGGCTGCGGTTTTTCTATTTTCCTATCTATTCTTTGTTCTCTAAACTTCCCTGTTTTGTTTTTTTTTTTTTTGCCCTCTTTTGGATTAATGGAGAAATTTTTACATAGCAAGAAATTTTTATGTTTCAACTTACAATTTTATAATCCAACCTCTTTGCTGGCTTATTAGCCACACTTCTTTATTTTTTTAAGGTGTTGCTTTAGGGTTTCTTGTCTATATCTTTAATTTATCTCAGTCTGTCTCCAAGTGAGAATATACCTCTTTAAGTATAGTTTAAAAAAACCTTACAAAAGTATACTTCCATTTTCCCTCACTTAGATTTTGTGCTATTATTTTCACATGTTTTACTTCTACCTATGTTACAAGCACACAATAAATTGTTATTTTTGCTTTAAGCAATTATTTTTCAAAACTATTTTTAAAATAAGAAAAATATGTTTACATACACATTTACCATTTCGTGTAGATCCGATTTCTATCTAGTACAGCCATTCTTTTTTTTTTTTATGCTTATTTATTTTGAGAGAGAGAGAAAGCATGAGCATGGGAGGGGCAGAGAGAGAGAGAGGGAGAGAGAGAGAGGATCCCAAGCAGGCCCCATGCTGTCAGCGCAGAGCCCAGTGCAGAGTTCAATCCCACAAACTTGAGATCACAACCTGAACCAAAATCAAGAGTCAGATGCTCAACCAATTGAGTCACCCAGGCACCCCACAGCCATTCTTTTTAAAACAGTTTTATAGAGAGGCACTTGGGTGGCTCAGTCTGTTAAGCGTCAGACTTTGGCTCAGGTCATCATCTCATTGTTCGTGAGTCTGAGCCCCATATCAGGCTCTGCGCTGACTGCTCAGAGCCTGGAGCCTGCTTCTGATTCTGTGTCTCCCTCTCTCTCTGCCCCTCCCCTGCTCATATTCTGTCTCTCTCTGTCTCAAAAATAAATAAACTATAAAATTTTTTTTTAAATAAATGAACAGTTTTATAGAGATACAATTCACATACACTGTAATTCATCAACTTAAAGTGTGTAATTCAGTGGTTTTTAATATATTCAAGGAGTTGTGCTACCATCACCATAATCAGTTTTAGAATACTTTTAATGCCCAAAAAAGAAAGCATATACACATTAGTCATTCATTTTTGCCCAAACCCTTTGACCCTAGGTAACCAGTTATCTACTTCTGTCTCCATGGACCTGTAGTTCTCTCAGTTTTTGCTCCATATACTTTGGAACTCTGTTATTAGATGTATAAATATTTGAGATTGTTATGCTTCTTAATTAATTGACCTATTTTTCATTATGAAATGACCTTCTTTATCATGGTAATATTCTTTGCTCTGAAATCTACTTCGTGTATTATTATTATAGTCACTCCAGCCACTCTTAACATTGACTCCAAAAGTTTTTTTTGACAGTAACTCCAGAGAAAGTGAAAAGATGTTCAGAAAAGCAAAACGATTGTAATTTACTGCATAGCTAAGCCCTAAACAGCATACATAGTCATGGTAATGCAAATGCTGAATATCAGTCTATTCTAATTTAAATTACAATGTAATATATTGAAAAGGATGGAGGGATGAGAAATGTTTGTGTGTGTGTGAACGCACGTACTGAAGAAGAAGCTGAATCTTTGTAAAGTATACTGGAAGGTTAATAAATATTGCTTAAGTCGGGGGTGGGGGGGAAAGTAGCCATGCCACATGTTGTTTCACAATATGGAGGTACATGTCAAAATCAAGGCCAAAATAGAGATTGGGAAACTTTTTGCAAAGGGTCAGATAGTAAATATTTAGGTTTTGTGGGTCTTGGGGTCTTAGTAGCTATGGCAGCTACTCAACTATGCCCTTGTAGTGTGAAAGCAGTCATAAAAAACATGGACATCCTTTTCTTTCTTTTTTTAAAATAAACTCTACACTACATGTGGAGCTGAAACTCATGACTCTGAGATCAAGAGTCATTTGCTCCATGGACTGAGCCAGCCAGGCACCCCTGGGCATGGCCTTTCTAATAAAACTTTATCATAATAGCTAACTGGACAGATTTAGCCCTGGGCTGTTTATTAATTCCTGACCTGAAAGAATTGAAAGTAGTTGACTTAAAGGTAAGAAAAACGGGGGTGAGGTGGGGCTGGGAAATGTACTGATCTTAAAAGACCTTGTATAACAAGATGACTCTTTAAATTATGAGCATGTGTTATTTTGCTTAAAATAAAAAGAATCAATAGAGGGTAAAAAGAAAGCCCCCTGCCAAGACTGTCTGCCTCTTGCTTAAAGAGACTGATGGGAAATTAGTTACACAAAATGACCCAGCTCAATGTCCTATATATAAAGTGAGCTTTTGAATTGGTGTATTGAATCCTGTATTCTCCCATTGCCTTTGGGATGTCATCATGAAGTAGTTGTGAGATTTTCCTGAAGGTAGAAGGCTGATTTCTCTGATGCACTGTTTCAGAGAGTTCAAATTCTTCAATCACTGGGTAGAGTTTGCAGCAATGGTGGTACCTGCAACAGTGAATCAGAGACACGGTGAAGGCTCCTAACATTTTGAATCCAAGTTTGGAACTTTAATTGAAGAAGGTGTAAGAACAGAAGCAGAGTAAACCAATAAAAGATGGTATCATCACTACCATATGCCTGACTATTCCACAGCAGAGAATTCCGACGGTCTTAGACTTCCAGGAATAAGACCTCAAGAACAGAACAGTTTGCTAGAATTGGATCCAAGGCAACTGTAGTGACCTCAGCACCCAAACTAATGGATCTTCTATTTAATCTTTTGACATTAATGTTACTGATGTTACTTCCCTACTCTTTCAGTCTCTGCTTCTTTTTGTGCCCTCTCTGCCTTTTTGTACATTCTTGTTCCTAACCAACTACTCATTCTCTAAACTATTTAACTACCAACAGCCTCTTTCTTTCTTTCCTTCTTTTTTTCCTTCTTTCTTTCCTTCTTTCTTTCCTTCTTTCTTTCTTTCCTTCTTTCTTCCTTTCTTTTTCTTTCTTTCTTCCTTCCTTCCTTCCTTCCTTCCTTCCTTCCTTCCTTCCTTCCTTCCTTCCTTCCTTCCTTTCTTTCTTTCTTTCTTTCTCTTTCTTTCTTTCTTTCTCTTTCTTCCTTCCTTCCTTCCTTCCTTCCTTCCTTCCTTCCTTCCT
>NW_024080642.1:4980268-5083458 GCF_003009895.1 Hyaena hyaena | reverse complement strand
GTGGTTTTGATTTATATTTCCCTGATGAGGAGGGATGGTGAGCATCCTTTCATGTGTCTGTTGGCCATCTGGATGTCCTCTTTGGAGAAGTGTCTGTTCATGTCTTCTGCCCATTTCTTCACTGGATTATTTGTTTTTTGGGTGTGGAGTTTGGTGAGTTCCTTATAGATTTTGGATACTAGCCTTTTATCTGATGTGTCATTTGCAACTATCTTTTCCCATTCCATCGGTTGCCTATTGGTTTTATGGATTGTTTCCTTAGCCGTGCAGAAGCTTTTAATCTTGATGAGGTCCCAATAGTTCATTTTTGCTCTTGACTCTTTTGCTTTTGGGGATGTGTCAAGTAAGAAATTGCCGCGGTGGAGGTCAAGGAAGTTGTTTCCTGCTTTCTCCTCTAGGGTTTTGATGGTTTCCTGTCTCATGTTCAGGTCCTTTATCCATTTTGAGTTTATCTTTGTGTATGGTGTGAGAAAAGGATCTAGTTTCATTCTTCTGCATGTTGCTGTCCAGTTCTCCCAGCACCATCTGTTAAAGAGGCTGTCTTTTTTCCATTGGATACTCTTTCCTGCTTTGTCAAAGATTAGTTGGCTGTATACTTTTGGGTCCAATTCTGAGTTCTCTATTCTATTCCATTGGTCTATGTGTCTGTTTTTGTGCCAATACCGTACTGTCTTGCTGATGACAGCTTTGTAGTAGAGGCTAAAGTCTGGGATGGTGATGCCTCCCGTTTTGGCTTTCTTCTTCAATATTCCTTTGGCTCTTCAGGGTCTTTTGTGGTTCCATACAGATTTTAGAATAGTTTGTTCTAGTTTTGAGAAGAATGCTGGTGCAATTTTGATTGGGATTGCATTGAATGTGTAGATTGCTTTGGGTAGTCATGACATTTTAGTTATATTCTTCCAATCCATGAGCATGGAATGTTTTTCCACTTCTTTGTGTCTTCTTCAATTTCCTTCATAAGTTTTCTATAGTTTTCATCATAGAGATCTCTTATATCCTTGGTTAGGTTTATTCCTAGGTATTTTATGGTGTTTTGTGCAATTGCGAATGGGATCAGTTTCTTGATTTCTCCTTCTGTTGCTTCATTGTTGATGTATAAAAATGCAACCGATTTCTGTACGTTGATTTTGTACCCTGCAACTTGGCTGAATTCTTGGATCAGTTCTAGTAGGCTTCTGGTGGAGTCTGTCGGGTTTTCTATGTAGAGTATCATGTCGTCTGCGAAAAGCGAAAGATTGACTTCTTCTTTGCCAATTCTGATGCCCTTTATTTCCTTTTGTTGTCTGATGGCTTATGCTAGGACTTCCAGCACTATGTTAAACAACAGTGGTGAGAGTGGACATCCCTGTCGTGTTCCTGATCTCAGGGGGAAAGCTCTCAGTTTTTCCCCGTTGAGGATGATGTTAGCTGAGGGCTTCTCATAGATGGCTTTTATGATCTCTATCAACAGCTTCTGCCAACTTGTAGTGTCTGGAAGGCAGTATCCTTTAATTTGTTTAAGGCTTGACATGACACTTTTGGCCTCTCTAAACACTTACTGTCCTTCTAGACACTGCTTCTATTGGTCTTTCCCAGTTTGGATTATCCATGGTTTGGTTACTTTCTATATTAGCCATTTCACAAATTGCTCTTCCTTTCGCAAGGAGTCAACTCCTGTTCAAAAGAGAGTCTAGAAAGTCAGGGTCACAGAGAACAAAATATGGCCACCAAGAGGTACCCTACCAGTTGTGGTCTATGGAAGGGATGGTCTAGGAGAGGTAACATAGATCTAATGACTAAGAGATGGAATAGCCACTGAGGATAATTACCATGCCTAAGGACAAAGAAATAGGCAATCTTTAATTAATTGATATTATCTATTGAGAGACTTCTTTACAATCAAATCATACAGGGGAGAGTAGGAACACAGAGTTAACGAGGTAGGGTGAGGTTAGATGGGAGTGGCATTGCATAAAACCTACATTAGAAGAATGAAAAGTCCCTAAATTACCTGCAAAAGATATTTTGGGGCTGAATTGGGGATGTCTGTGCAAGTTAAGGGTAGCTGGTAACTTAAACATATTTTATTAAGAGGGAATGGGAAGTCAGTCACTGGAGATCACATATTGTATGATTCCATTTATATGAAATGTCTAGAATAGGCAAATCCATAGAAAAAGAAAGGTGAATCGTTGCTAGGGCTTGTATGGGGGGAAATGGACAGTGACTACCAGTGAGTATGGGTTTCTTATGGGGTTGATGAAAATGTTCTAAAATTGATTGCTGTAATGGTTGCACAACTCTGTGAATATACTAAAAACCATTGCACTGCACATGGTAAGTGGGTGAATTATATAGCATGTAAGGTATATTTCAGTAAAGCTGTGAAAAGAACCAACAGGAGCTTTTCTGAGATTCCAGTATCATTGTCTTGAAATCTTAAGTTGTCACGGATCATGGGAAGACATAATTAAAAAGGAAAATGGTCTGGGCAGACAGTCTCTCCTCTGCTGTTCTGCCCACTGCTCACTTGCAGTGTATTCAGTAAACTTCGGTCTCCTTGGCTCTGCCTTGGGTGAATTCTTTCACTGCCCCCACCACCGTCCTTCACCGAGTCTGGATGCCCCGACATTTTGTGGCCCACACAGGGAACCTTTGCTGGGCCCAGACTCTCCCTGGATTCTCCAGGAATTTCTCAGGACTTTCCCTCAGTAGATTGTCTCTAGTAGTCCTTAGGGAACTGATGACCTTGACTGAGGTCACTCCTTGGTGAGGATCCAAAGCCCCAGGGGAGAAGCCTGCCTGAATGGGTGATTTCCCGGAGGGATCCTTTCCTCCCTCACCTTTCTCTTTTCAGCCCTCGCAGTCTGACCCTAGTACTTGCCCACAACTCAAGATCTCTGGCCAGGGCAGCTCACCTGTGTGGTCTGAAGGTCCGAGGGCCAACAGGTCTGACTGCTCATACCTGTGAGGGCAAAGACCCCTTTCCTCTCCTCTCCCACTCCATCCCCCTTAGGTCTTTGTTCCCAACATGCGGCACATTTGGCAGCAAAAGCTCATCCTGGGCAAATCTGCACACATTACGGACTCAGTTGGGACTCTTTTTTGATGCTGGCTGCCTCTCAGCTACCTTGCTTCCTCCTCCCCTCCACCAACCCCTGTTTCCTTTGTTCCCTCAGATCCAACTGCAATCTTGATTAATAGGCAAAATACATTCCTGCATGTATTGGGATTTCACTCCAATCTCCTTTCAGCACATGAAATAATGCCATGCTCTGTCTATAACTGCACAGAACCCCTGATGAATCCACAAGTTTAGGTAGAGAGTGCACCCCTCCTGTCTAGCATGAAACACCTACTAAAGATGAGCCCTCCACCCAAATACCAAAGATTTGTCGTTGATTCATCTAGGTGGAATGTAGAGGCTGTTTTACGCAACAGACTTGAGCAATGGAAACCTGAGTAAGACAAAAGGGCCCAGAGTGAAGACCAGGCTGAATGCAAACAGACTCATTAAAGACCCACCTCAAAATAGCCTTAGGCCCCAGTTGACCAATGGGCTACTTACAAATGGGCACAGTTACCAAAAAAGGAAGAATCCATAGGTTCCCATACCTCCTCATTTCACCCCATAACTACAGCCCCCACCATTGTCTTCTGGCAGACAGTCTATCCTTTGCTGTCCTGCATGCCACTGCTCCCTTAGAGTGTATTCAAAAAACTTCTGTCTCCTTAAAAAAAGCAGGGGGACGGGGCGCCTGGGTGGCTTAGTCGGTTAAGCGTCCGACTTTCGCTTGGGTCATGATCTCGCGGTTCGTGGGTTCGAGCCCCGCGTCGGGCTCTGTGCTGACTGCCAGCTCAGAGCCTGGAGCCTGTTTCAGTCTGTGACTCCCTCTCTCTCTGACCCTCCCCTGCTCATGCTGTCTCTCTCTCCTAGAAATAAATAAAACATTAAAAAAAAAAAGCAGGGGGAGGGGTGGCTCAGTTGGCTCAGGTCATGATCTCATGGTTTGTGGGATTGAGCCCTGTGTCAGTCTCTGCACTGACAGCGCAGAGCCTGCTTGGGCTTCTCTCTCCCCTGCCTCTCCCCTGCAAATGCTTCCTCTCTCTCAAAATAAATAAACTTAAAAAAAAAAAAAGGAAAATGGTCTGGATAGTCAACACCATACAATGTCCATGTTACCTGTAAGCTACAGTAAAGAAAGCCAACAAAAAATCTAATCAATTCTAAGCTTCTGAAGTATAAGTAACTGTAAGTAAAGCAAAGTATTCAGACTATTCAAATCAATCTATTCAATAAATAGATTTGAATATAAATCTGTATGTAAATTTTGTCAAGTATAAATACCATCCTCTTCACTAAAAATGTAAGCTCCTAGTGTTAAAGGATAGTATTTTACTTGATTGATCATTAAATAAATTCAATGAATCTTTCTTGTTGGTTGCTTAATTTTACTTAGTTATTTTTTCTAAATTTATTTTTGAGAAAGAGAATGTGTGTGTGTGAGTGGGGGAGGGACAGAGAGAGAAGGCTCTGTGCTAACAGCAGCAAGGCCAGTGTGTGGCTCAAACTCACAAAATACAAGATCATGACCTGAGCTGAAGTCAGACACTCAACCACCAGCCACCCAGGCACCCCTGGTTGCTTAATTTTAAAGTAGTTTCTAAAAGACTGATAGTGTGGTCATTAGCCTGATAAAGGTTGAAAGTGTCAGTGAGATGTCTGAGGTGCTGGCAAAAGTTAGGATAGATGGATACTAGGTCCCCCTGTTTCTTACTAGCTGTCATGACCTAGGTAACTCACTCTTTGAGCTTATGTCCTCACTTATAAAGTGGGGATAATGGTATTAGACCACCTACCTTACAGGTTATTGGGAGAATCAAGTGAGCTTGTGTTTGAAAAGTTAAACTCCATGCAGACGTATGATACCTGTTCTTATCAAGTTAGATGTCATTTAGTTAACTTAATTCCTGTGATAATGGTGAATAAGATAGCATTCTGCAAAAAAGTCCTCTCCTAGCTGCCTGAAATACCATTTGTATGCACAGTGAACTCTATAAGCTTGTTCTGAAGCCATCAGGATATGCGACTATCAGTTTAATATCTTCAAGAACATTGTTCCTAGAAATGTTGTTGCAAATGCCCTGAAAAGCCCTCTTTCAAATATGAAATAGGCTTCTAGGTTAAAACTGGGCATGCGATCACCCAGGAGATGAGAACTGGTAATAACACTGCTGCCACTTTATCAGAAAAGGTTAAGAAGGGACCTCCAACCTCAAATTATAAGACGTTTGGAACACATCACATTTTGTCAACCAAATAAAGAAAATGAAGTTTAATTTCCCAAATTTTTATTAAAAATGGACTCGCATCAGATATCTTATTGCAAAGATGAAATCTCACAAAAGCAGTAAAGTTTGCTGTAATAATAAGCTTTAAATAAATATAAATTCTTTTTGCAGTTCTTGAACTTGAGAGGTTTTTGTTATTAAAAAAAAGGTATGTTTTCTTTTTTCCATGAGTCATAGGCATTTTCCTACAAGAATTTCTATTCATTGAAATAAGTTGTTAAAGTAAGTGGGGAAGGAAAGT
Source organism: Hyaena hyaena (assembly GCF_003009895.1). Taxonomy (NCBI): domain Eukaryota; kingdom Metazoa; phylum Chordata; class Mammalia; order Carnivora; family Hyaenidae; genus Hyaena; species Hyaena hyaena. Next base: position 5,077,886 of record NW_024080642.1, on the reverse strand, counting down.
GATGGCTTGGAAGGGGGGGAAATGTGGTGCTCATTTAAGTCTCTGAAGAATTAGTAAAACAATTCCCAGTTAATTTCTTAAAATCTTTATTACTTGGTACTCCTTTCATGTAAAAATGTCCATTTCCCCCCTAAATCCTCAGCCTTTACTTTGTACCTTTAAGGAATTAAAGGAATTCTACCCAATTAACCACTATAGTCCCGTGGCAGATACAAAGCTAAAACCAAAAGGAAACTTTAAAATATATTCTATAACACACATTTGGTTATGGCTACCTTAACTGGTTATTTTTTAGATTGAATTTCTCCTTAGGTAGCATTTCCTTTTTAGAAAATGCTGAGGTCAATGTCTATGAGTAGAATATGTCTATGTGGCACTCCTTTCCAACTGAAGATATTTTATAGTTAACAAAACTGAATATGACAAAAATATCCGAAATACAGTAGCAATTCATTAGCATTTCTCTGGCAAGCTTCCTTTTGGCATTTTTCCGTACATGTAGGAGTCCGTTTTGCAGGGCAATGGGGGTGCAATAGCATTACTTGTTTTTTGGCTTAGCTCCATGAGATTTAAACAGATGTGTGCCCAGTGGTATAGGTATTCAATGGCAGTATTGCCAAATTTCCATACTTCGATTCGAGAATGATCTATATCAAGAAAAAAAAGTTAGCGTGGATAGTTTTGTACTTTTATTATTAAGATATATAAGTTCCAGTATTATAAAAGTTCATCAGATATGCTTTGAATCAAAACCATGGCAGAATTTTGTTTAAATGTACAATTATAAGAAAATGGGTATATAAATTTTGATACATTCACATAATAGAATATTGGACAGGATTTAATGAGTAAAGAACTAAAGCTACATATTCATTGTGGATAAATCTCAAAAACATGTTTTCACAAAAAGCACGTTGTAGAATAATATGTTCTTATTTGGATACAATTAAAATATTTAAAATCCTGCAAAATAGTATTATATTGTTTATAGATTCATAAACATGTAAGGAATCATGCATAAAACTGATAAACATCAAATTCATAATAGTGTTTTCTCTAGAGAGGAGAAAAAGAGAATGGATCAAGGAGGGGCAGAAAGTCTCAATTGTTTCTATAATGTTTTGTTTCTTTAAAAACGTCTGACTTGGGGCGCCTGGGTGGCTCAGTTGGTTAAGGATCCAACTTTGGCTCAGTTCATGCATGATCTTGCAGTTTGTGGGTTTGAGCCCCGTGTTGGGCTCTGTGTTAACAGCTTAGCTTCAGATTCTGTGTGTCTCTCTCTACCCCCCTCTCACTGCCCCCTCCTCCCCACCCTGCTTGTGTTCTGTTTCTCTCTCTCAAAAAATAAAAAAAAAAATTAAAAACAATGTCTGACTCAAACATACATAACATTAAGATTGGATATAGAATATGGCTCTCAATGACTACATCTAACTTCCTTTTTTTTTTTTTTTTCCGTAAGTAAACCCTACACCCAGTGCGGGTCTGGAACTTAGGACCCCAAAATCAAGAGTCTTACACTCTTCCAACTGAGCCAACCAGGTGCCTCTCTAATTTCTATGTTTAAAATATTTCCTAATTAAAATTTATTTTAAAATATGTAATCACTGCACACCATTATGTTTCATTTGTTAAACTGTAAACTATTGCCATTCATAAAAGTTACTTTTTCCCAGGAGTCAATGACTAATATTCATATAGAATGGTCCAATGAAAAGAGAATATACTTTAAAATTTAACAGATCTGGGTTTCGATCTTGGCTCTACCGCAACTAGTCTGTGACCTTTAGCAGGCCACTTAATTGTTGTTAGCCTGTTTCTTCTTCCACAAAACAGGTGTAATACTTCAGAACTGTTATGACAATTAATTAGAAAAGATATGCAAAACTTTGTCACAGAATAGCTGCTAAAAAATATTACTTTCCTTCTTTCAGGTGCCTCTTACCCTCAGCTCGATGTTTTATTCATTTTTGTTACTTCTAATGTTTACCATGTGACTAATCCAATAAATGTTTACTAATTTGAGTTGAATAAACCATTAAATGATACTTAGAATTGAATGAGAGTTAAAAAAAATTTTTTTTAAATGTTCTATTTATTTCTGAGAGAGAGAGAGAGAGAGAGAGAGTGTGAGCAGGGGAGGGTCAGAGAGAGAGGGAGACACAGAATCTGAAGCAGGCTCCAGGCTCTGAGCTGGCAGTCAGCACAGAGCCCGATGCAGGGCTCGAACCCACGCACCGCGAGATCATGACCTGAGCAGAAGCCGGACGTTTAACCGACTGAGCCACCCAGGCGCCCCTGAATAAGAGTTTTTAAATGTCATCTTTTATCTGATGGCTCATTAACAATGACAGTTACGTCCTTCATGGGTCTCTATTAGAATGAGATTTAATCTATTGTGCTACTCAGACACCTCTGTCATTCTTTTTTTTTTAAATTTTATGTTAGAGAGAGAGAGAGAGCAGGGAAAAGAGGCAGAGGGAGGGAGGGAGGGAGAGAGAGAGAGAGAGAGAGTGAGAGAGAGAGAAAACTAAACATATTTTATTTCCCTATATTCTATCCCTTCTTTCTATGAGGGAACAAGATTCCCTGAATTAGATTTAGCCTTTCTATGATTTTGAAGTTTTTACTTCAACAAAAGGTACAATACAAGATATGAAAGGCACATAAAAAGTAGGAGACATTCATAAGTCTCAATTTTTATTTGAGGCCAATTTAAAACATGGGGGTACAATTTTCTAAATTTTTTTCTTTCAACACACACAGAGGCACTGTCTTTTCTCTTGATTGTAATTGTTCAATAAATGTTGAAACAACATTAAATTACAGAATAGTTAAATTAGGTTTTTCAAATGTTAAAAATCTTTTCAGATTGTAGCTCAGTCACATAAATGACAGTTATGAATAAAACAAAAACAGATGCTGGTCATGAAAGCATTAGTAGAAATACCTGATTCATCTCACGTTCCGGGCAATCCCAGACCAATACACATACATACTTAAATTATTGAGGTGCATTTGTTACAATTGATTCCTTTTTGTATTAATTTGCTTCCTCAAAACTTTACAAGGTAATGCTATAGGCTGGAAAGATTACTTTGATAATTCTATTGTTTCGGTGTTTTGAATCTAAACTCCCAGAACACACCTAAAACCAAACCTAATTCATTTTCTGAGATATCAGCTCTCCTGCACCCCAAAGTTTTTATTCTTCCTTTCCAATTCCCCATTAAGAGCTCTGTTCCATTGATGCCTGCCACAGTGTTCTTATCTGAACATCCAAATGAAACAGACCCCTATCTGCAGCCATTATTAAGCAAGCCGGCCGTCTCCACGGTGACTCAAGATGAGGATGGGGAGGGAGGCCGCTCCCTTTCACAAGCCCCTTTTGCTTATTTCCTGCCTTATTGTTACCGGGGAAAGAAGCTCTGAACCTTTCTGGGTTGTGGTTCCTGTTTGCTTGGTTTTCCAATGAGAGAGTGATGTATTAACAACATCTGCAATGATTTCTCTAATGAAGCCTCCTTGGCTCTGTTGGGCTCCCATCAACAACGGTTGAGCGCTACTGCCCTCTAGTGGTGGATAGATGCCAGATTGTGCCCCTTGGCAGATGGCAAAGCCAGACTACAGGTTTAGTAATTCTTTCAAGCAGATAGACTGCTTTTGTTTCTTTTCTAACCGTTAGAAATTATGGGGTTTTTTTTTGGCTTTGCCTTGGTAAAGTTTATAGTAAAGTATTTGAGGACATCTGAGCTAAAAGAATCTGTTTAAGAACCTATTAACTCAGAAACATTTTATGGTATTTTTGTAGGGTCTAGTTTAATCAAACATTTAATTACATAAGGAGTCGATTTTGCTGAAAGCAATGGAATATTCTAGGATATTTCTAATTCAAAGTCCCTTTACGGAACTCTGCTTTAAAACGAGATTAGTAAAACCCTTTTGGGAATTACAAGCAGTTAGAAAGATGGGCAAAGCAAAAATAAAGAAGCACTTATGCATCAGGTTCAGTTGTCAAAGTGTAACTGCTCCTTTCAGCTAATAATCCAAGATCAGCAGTATTTCCTGCATGCTTCTCTCAGCATAAGTTCTTAGTTTTAGTTCCCTTCTTTCTATTGTTTTGTAGACCTTGTGCCTCCTCTTAACATTACTGCCACATTCAATTGGCTGAATGTCCTGCAACATCCTATAGTTAAAAGACCATATGTGTGCACGTCTCAGTCGGTACTTATGTAGGTCAGAAAGTTCAGATTGGCCATGGCTTTCGGGCACTTACTAGGTTATTGTTAACTTAAAGTGATCTAAAATGTACTGTAGAGTGCCTCTTCCAGCTTATCAGGAGAGGATCATTGTTAAATGGAGAGGTAAGAACACATTTTTTCTTGAATTATCAAAGTTGGGTAGAAGTTTGTTCCAGGCTGAACATTGGGTTCTTGCAGGTATATAAGTTTCATTTATGGTGGTATAATTTCTGTACAATATCACATTGGATTGGCTTTTTTTTTCATGATGTTTATAAATCAAATGTGAGAGGGGCACCTGGGTGGCTCAGTGTCTGACTTTTGGTTTCTGGCCAGCATGATTTCACAGTTCATGGGTTTCAGCCCCACTTGGGATTCTCTTCTCCCTCCTCTCTCTGCTCCTCCCCACCTCATTCTCTCCTGCTCTGTCTCTCAAAATAAACAAATAAACTTTTTTAAATGTAAGAATTGAAATCAATGCAATTTGCTTTACAAAAATTCATAGTTTAATGCAGTAGACTCTGAACTCTGATTATGTACCTCCACCCATAACAAATATTGAGCATGAGCTCCAATGCATGTATATTTATTTGTGAATCATTCATTTTAAAACAAACAAAAAAAGAAACTGGGCATTGATGGGATAAAATGGTTACAAATAGAAGTCCTATAATATTTTTCTTACACCCCAAAAGAACAGGTATCAGTTGTTTGCTTTTTTGTTTGGAGCTTTGTTGAGGAAGCTTACAGAGGTCTCTATATTCAGTAAACACACTCATACTCTCCCTGCTTTGACTCTGGTCCTTTTCCTCTCAACTGTGTCTGAAGTCCCCTAGCCCAGAGACTTTCTATGTTATCCCCTTTGAGAAATAAATTTCTAGTGTTGGGGAGAGGAAGTTGCCTGGTGGTGTGACATAGAGATGAGATAGACAAAAATACTAAACAAAAAGAAAGGAGAAACAACAGAGAAGAAAAAACTTCAAAAAATAATTATTGCTGGGACGCCTGGGTGGCTCAGTGGGTTAAGCATTAGACTCTTGATTTCAGCTCAGGTCATGATCTCACGGTTTGTGGGTTTGAGCCCTGCATCTGGCTCTGCACTGACAGTGTGGAGCCTGCTTGGGTTTCTCTCTCTCTCCCTCTCTTTCTGCCCTCCCCCCACTCCCATCCTCCCTCCCTCTTTTGCTCTCAAAATAAAGCATATGGTCACACAAAAACTTGTAAACATATGTTCATAGCAGCATTATATACAATAGCCAAAAAGTAGGAACAATCCACATGTCCATCAAATGATAAACAGATAAATAAAATTTGCTATATCCATATAATAGAATATTATTCAGCTGTAATAAGGGAATGAAGTATTGATACATAGACCAAAGATGAACATTGAAACATTATGCTGAGTGCAAGAATCCACCTTGTAAGACTCCATTTATATGCAATATCTAGAACAGGCAAATCTTAGATACAGAAAGTAGATTAGTGGTTGCCAGCTGGGGTAGGGAGTGGCAAAGAGGGGCAGTAACTGCTAATGGGCGCTGGGTTTCTTTTCTGAGTGCTGAAAATCTAAAATTGGTGGTGATGTTTGCAAAACTTTGTGAATATACTAAAAACTACTGAATGGTACAGTACAAATAGGTGAAATTTGGGGTATGTGAATTACACTCATTTTCTCAAAAAAGACAATGGGGCATTGTCTTCAAGATTATGTTCCCTGGCAAACTAAAAACCAAATGTGAGGGTTGAATAAAAACATTTTTAGACATGAAAGTTCTCAAAAAATTTACAATTCACACATTCTTTCTCAGAAAATTATGAGAGAGATGCTACAAAATGATATTCCTATGACAGCAGCAAAATGAATTTCAGGAAAGCAACCCAGTAGTAGATCTGGGGTGGGAGAAGACCCTAGATAGAAAGAGAATCAAGATCTCTAGTAGGGATGGCTTAATGGGGAAAAAATGGAATTAAAAAAAAATTACCTGATAAAACTTCCTCCAAGGGAAATTATATGGAGAGACAAAATAGATGGGATGGAAATTATCAAGAAATACAAAGAAAACTCAAGATTTAAAAAAATTAAAGTGAGGGACACCTGCTTGGCTCAGTCAGTTAAGCATCCAACTTAAGTTCAGGTCATGATTTCATAGTTCGTGGTTTCAAGCTCCACATCAGGCTCTGTGCTGACAGCCTGAAGCCTGCTTTGGATTCTGTGCCTCCCTCTTTCTCTTTCCCTTCCCTACTCATACTGTCTTTCTCTGTCCCTCTAAAATGAGTAAACATTAAAATAAATTTTTTTCACTCATATGTGGATCCCGAGAAACTTAACAGAAGATCATGGGGGAAGCAAAGGGGTAAAAATGTTACAAACAGAGAGGGAGGGAGACAAATCATAAGACTCTTAAATACAGAGAACAAACTGAGGGCTGATGAGGGGTGGGGAAAAGGGGAAAGTGGGTGATGGACACTGAGGAGGGCACTTGTTGGGATGAGCACTGGGTGTTGTATGGAAGCCAATTTGACAATAAACTATATTTTAAAATTTTAATAAATAAATAAAAATGTAAAAGTGAATTATTTATTTCAGGAAAGACAAAAAGTAAAAAGGAAGCAATCAAAATATGTTAGTGTTTAGCTGTGGAACATATTTGCATAGGCAAAATCATGTAAACGTTGCATTTTGGTTTAAATCCAAATGGTAATATAATTACATTGGAAGGACAGGAAAAGAGAAGGGTGGTACAACAGAACTCAACTTTCAACTATAATAAAAGGAAATCAGTTGACAAGGTATAAATTGAGGAATGAAAAGATAGCAATGCTCTATAGTATTAGCAAAGACAGAAATGTGCACATGCCAGAATAGTCAAGAGTCTAAAAAAAATGGCCTCTTGTGAGGGGACATGGGGAGACCTGAAATGGGCTAGCGACTCTTGTTAGAAGGCTTTTAGTTCTAGTTGACCTTTTAAAATACTTTACTAGAAATATAATTTTATACTCCTTTGAGACAAACGATTATTTAACATCCACTAAATTAAAAAAGAAAAAAAAAACTATGTCAAGGAAATCTGGAAAACTATGTTGCCCTTAAATAGAAAAATGTTCTCATGAAACTGATTTTTCAAAGATTTTATTGGATACTAAAACATCAGTGATGGTACCTAGATAAATGAAGCCACATTGTTTGCCTAAGTTCAATAATGGCTGTTGAAAAACTTCAAAATTTAAAACCAAAAAGAATGATAAGGAGCAGAAAGAGAATTGATGATTTGATTTTTTCTTTCTTTTTTCCCCCTGGATGACTTGGCCTGGAGATGGAAAGGGTCTGCATGCATGGGAAACAGATCAATCACCCAGGCCCCAGGTCTTTACTGAACCCTAAATTGGTTTCCCAAACAGTGTGTGAATTGAGTGCTTGTCCAATATCTTTCCTCCAAGGGCCCTATAAGAGGTTTTTGCCAGGACAAAAGGAATCTATTCTGAAACTGAATGGATGTTTCCTCCCCTAGAGCCTGAAATCTATGAGCATGTCATAAAAGGCACCCTCAGGGCTCCCTGTTTAACCCAGGTCTCACTGTGATTGCCACTTTTTTCTCACAGGTGGGAAAACAACTCTCAGAAGGAGTCACCGCCCAAGAAACCAAGTCTAAGAAGGCAGTAGAGAAAGTTAGCTAACTCCAAACCAATGAGGCTATACAGATGGTCCAAATTCATAGGACAAAACAATGTTCTTGGTATCTTGTCCATTTCACTTTGACTCATTTAAAAGAACCAGGCACATTCTCAGAGTTGCATGTTCAGTTCAGTGCTGTGCTCCCATTTGTTATTTCTGGAAAGTTGGTAGTGTCTTATTAAAGGTTCCTATCTCGTCTTCAGCTGTGCTGTGGGGAATGAAGGAGCAGGGGAGGAGCAGAGGGAGAGGGAGAGGGAGAGAGAATTTCAGCGGGGCTTGATCTCACCAACTGGGAGATCATGGCCTGAGCTGAAATCAAGAGGCAGACGCTTAACTGACTGAGTCACTCAGGCACCTCCCTAGCCCCCTGCCAAAATCTTATAATTATGTGAGGTAATGGATGTTAACTAAACCTACTGTGGTGACCATTTCTCAATTTGTACATATATCAAATCATTATGTGGCACACCTTAAACTAATGCAATGTTATATGTCATTATATCTCAAAACTGGGGGGAAAAGTGAAAAAATAATAAAGTGTACCTTTTCTAAGACATTAAAAAATACATATTCCTTTCTAGAACTAGGATGAAGTAGGGTGAAAGTTGGCAGCAGAAGTCCTAAGAAAGTGTAGACACATCACCAGCCTTGATTTTATCTTCTTGGCAAAATCATTAATTTGAAAGGCCTGATGGGTGAGGAGCTATGCTAACAGTCCCGCCCTAACCTGGGCAGAACCGACAGATACTGCTGGTGGTATTTCACGCTGGGTAGGGTTGTTGAGTGGGACCTCAGTTAACACTGCTAGAAGGCTCGGATAAAATTTGAGCCACAATTGCCCTGCCAGAGGCTCTTATCTTTGAGGCACAAACAGGTGCCCCAGTGAGTTCCCCTTCCTATCCCTAAATGGAGAGCTTAGAATTTCCTAATCACATCTGAAGGAGGGAGGGTTGGTATCTGGATGGCCTATGAACTTTCTTGATTGCAGCAGAGACCACGATAATGCTAAAGGTTTGGCGGCAGGCGGTGGGTGGTGGAAGGGTTGCCTGGGGGCTATTGGGTTCTGGCTGAATCAGCTCTGTTAACTGCAGTTGGAATTCCTGCCGCCTGAGGACACTGTTGGAAAAGAGAAAGTGGTAGAAGCATTGGCGATCAAGACTGCTCAGAAATTGGCTAGCACAACTGAAAGTGGGGTCATGCAAAAGTTTGCATGCTTTCTTAAACAAAGGAGTGTATAGGACTAGAGGAGGTGGTTCTGGTACGCAAATCAGAGGTGGAACCTGAACTGCAAAGAGTCCCAAAAAGCATTGGGACAACCTCACAGAAGACGTCTTTGTCTGGGGGTGAGGTTATTAAGGGTGAGAGCCAGGTCCTGAACACACTTGCAAGATGGAGAGTGGAGGCGCTTGTTCCTCATCCCCAGCTCCCATCTGAAAAAAGGACTTGATTTTTCAGTGGTGAGCACCTGTGTCCTTGCCCCACAAGGTGAAACATCAGTCAGGAGACACCAGGGACTCTAGCAGCAGGGTCTGGCTCTATGCCAAGGGGCTGGCAGGTGGAGGAGGTACTCTCGTCGCACATGGAGGGGAGGGTGTCCTGGGGCTCATGGTGGGGTCTAAATCTCCCTTTTTTTTTTTTTAAATATTTTTATTTATTTCTAGGAGAGAGAGAGAGACAGTGTGAGCAGGGGAGGGCCAGAGAGAGGGAGATACAGACTCTGAAACAGGCTCCAGGCTCTGAGCTGGCAGTCAGCACAGAGCCCAACGCGGGGCTCGAACCCACGAACCGCGAGATCATGACCCAAGTGAAAGTCGGACGCTTAACCGACTAAGCCACCCAGGCGCCCCTAAATCTCCCTTATAGAGAGGAGCAGCAAGCAGGCACTGACATAGACACATTTCTTCTGGATTTTTAAGTCCTCAGTGAACGATGAGTGAACAAGTATGGAACAAGTATAGACAAGGATAGAGTAAACAAGTTTTAATTTTTGTTTTTGCTCTTATTATTGTTTCCCTTGAATAGCACCTTAAAAGAAGTGACACTTGTGAAATCTCTGAATCCACAGGCTCCCATGAATCAGCCCAGAGTCATGAGGCTATAGGAGAAGCCATTCTAAATAGACATTCTAATCTTTTTTTTTTTTTTTTAAGTTTCTTCTGAGAGAGAGAGAGCGCGCGAGCATGGGGAGGGGCAGAGAGAGGGAGAGAGAATCCCAAGCAGGCTCCACCCTGTCAGCCTGGAGCTTTATTCTGAGAGAGAGAGAGAGAGCATGGGGAGGGGCAGAGAGAGAGGGAGAGAGAATCCCAATCAGGCTCCACCCTGTCAGCCCAAAGCCTGATGCAGGGCTCACACTCACAAACCTGTGAGATCATGACCTGAGCCCAGATCAAGAGTCAGATGCTTAACTGACTGAACCACCCAGGTGCCCCAGAAATTCTAATCTTAATTCACATCACACATGGTCCACACGAACTCATGTTAACTTTTATTGGAGTGTCATGTTCTCTCCTGTTCTCTAGCACTCCCAAACTTCTGAGAGTATCTTGCCTCCCTAGGCCATTTGATTGCACCCCCTGGCTCACTGTCTAGAAACCCTTCTGACTTAGTCCAGAGTCTCCACAGAGAGTTGGAAAGGGGAAGGGGGGGAAAGGGACACACTTAGTGAACAACTTCTACCGAGCCACTTCCCCAGCCGATGATTAGTTTTTTATAAGTAACAAAATAGGAACAAACTTTCAATTTCTCCCTAACTGGTCCATTCGCACAAATGGCTGGTGGTCTCTGGTGGGGTAACATACACCCAGGGAGGAATGTATGCCTGTATATGCATAGATACTCTTTTTTAAAAATGTTAATTCCAGTAGAGCTAACATATGGTGTTGTGTTAGTTTCAGGTGCACCATACAGTGATCCCACGATTCTATACATTCGTCAGTGCTCATCACAAGTGTCCTCTTAATCTCTTCACCTAATGGGCATTAAGGAAAGCACTTTTGAGAGGCACTGGGTGTGATAGGTAAGTGATGCATCACTAACTTCGACCCCTAAAACCAATTTTACCAAATATATTAACTAATTAGAACTTAAGTAAAACTTTGAAATAAAGAAAATCCCTTCATCTATTTCACTCTGGATATTTACTCTTGCATGTGGTCAGTTCTCCATGGCCAAAGAGCCCATCACCTTCTCCAACCTGGGAGCTCCCCGACTCTTGATTTCTGATGGTTCTCCTTCTCCAAAAACTCTTACTAGTCTATAAAGTCTCATGATCTATCATTTTCTTTGGTTCTTCATTGAAACCCAAAGACAACAGTAGCCTTTTTTCTTAATGTACTTGTTTCTTATCCTCACTGCAGCCCATATCCACTATTGGTTTTTAATAAATAATGCACATGTAGTCAATAAAGTGGAAGATGGATGTGATTCTGAATTCTCAAATGTGTGGCATAGACAGTGACTTTGGGTAATGCTTTCAATTATAGACAGTGTTCTTCCCTGTAGAGGATTACTATCAGAACTATTTTTCCTAAAAATTGAACTTATGAGGCACTTACTTTATTATAATAAAAATATCTGAATATCTGAATCGCAACTATGTTTAATTGCTGTTAGGATTAGAACACAATGAAGTGTAAATTTACCTCTGATACATTCACCAATGACCTTTAAGTTGACTTCTTCATGCCTAGCAGTTGGATCAAAAGCACAAATATTCTTGACGAAGTGTCTGTTAACATACTGTGAACAAGAGAATACCAGTTATGGGAGCACCAGCAAGTGGAAGTAGAGTATCCAATTCATGAGTTTACATAATTCCATTTATATAAATTTAAAAATTTTTAATGTTTATTTATTTTTGAGAGAGACACACACAGTGTGAGCAGGGGAGGGGCAGAGAGAGGGAGGCATAGAATCCAAAGAGGGCTCCAGGCTTTGAGCTGTCAGCACAGAACCCGATGTGGGGCTTGAACCCACGAACTGTGAGGTCATAACCTGAGCCAAAGTCAGATGCTCAACTGACTGAGCCACCCAGGCGCCCCCATTTATGTAAGTTTTAAAACAGGCAAAACAATCTACAGTGTTAGGAATCAAGATTCTGGTTACTCTTGGGGTGAGTAAATTGTGTGTGTGTGTGTGGCATGTGTGTGTGAGGGGAGTGATGGGAGAGAGTACAAAGGCGGACTCTGGGGATGCCACTAATATTCTTGATATAGATGCTGGTTACAAATGTTCATTGTGTAAAAAATCTTACATTTGTACACGTAGGATTTATGCAACTATGATTTGTATACCTAAACTTGTGTGAGTTATTCTTCAACAAAAAGAATGTTTAAAAAAAAACTGGGGGGGCCCTGGGTGGCTTAGTCGGTTAAGCGTCCGACTTTCGCTTAGGTCATGATCTCGCAGTTCGTGGGTTCGAGCCCCACATCAGGCTCTGTGCTGACTGCCAGCTCAGAGCCTGGAGCCTGTTTCAGAGTCTGTGACTCCTTCTCTCTCTGACCCTCCCCTGCTCACGCTGTCTCTCTCTCTCTCTCTCCTAGAAATAAATTTAAAAAATAAAAAACATTAAAAAAATTAAAAAAAAAACAAACAACTGGGGCGCCTGGGGGGCTCAGTCGGTTAAGCGTCCGACTTTGGCTCAGGTCATGATCTCACGGTTCGTGGGTTCAAGCCCCACATCGCAGTCTGTGTTGACAGCTCAGAGCCTGGAGTCTGCTTCGGATTCTGTGTCTCCCTCTCTCTATGACCCTCCCCTGCTCACACTCTCTCTCTCTCTCTCTCTCTCTCTCTCTCTCTCAGAAATAAATTTAAAAAAGAGAGAGAGAGAGAAAAAAAACAACTTACCAGTTTACACCTTTCCCAATTTTCAAAGTCACTTGATAATTCCAGGTCTGGATGAATGAACAAGATAGCCCCTAACAGGATGTCATGGACTAGTTTTGCGCTGGCCTTCGCCGCCTGGGACTTGGTGTCCAGCAGGGATGTGGGCTCTGCCGAAGGGTCATAGTCATAGAGCAACAGTATTATAAAGTCGAAGGAGGTAAGTAGTTGGAGGCTTTCCCGCAACTCTTGCAGCATGATTCGGAAAAAGAGAATTCCTGCCCGCTGGACTTCGCCTACATTTTCGATCTCTGAAACAACAGAGTAAACATCCCACACTGTTGTTCAGTACATGTATTGGTTTGTCAGAGCACTCTGGGCATAATACAGTAAACTTTTTTTTTTTCCAGAAAAAGGGAGAGCATCTCCTATGCTTTTAAACAATCTTCATTTCTCTAGTCATGAGATTAATACACAGAAATGGAATTGCACCTGGTAAAGCTCACAGGAGGAGGCTCTGAGGAAAGGTAAAAACTTGGGGTTTGGAGCTGGACCTCAGGCTGAATACCCACTCTTAGTTTTGTCTCTCTGAACCTCCTTTTCCTTCCTGTGAACACAGGCTGATCCCTACTTCCCCGGGGATCTGTGGGAATTGAACGAGATGATATACATAAAAGTGCTTAGTGGTAAGTTCATAGTGGATGCTCAAAAAACATAAATTTTCTTCTTTTTTCTACTTAGTGCACCCTATCTAGTGGCAAGAAACTTCTCAGATTAACCCCACATAGTGTTACTCTATTTACTCCATTCCAGATAGCCAAAGGTCTCCATGCTTCCTTCTTCCCTCCCTTATGTCCAAACTGGTTTTGTACTAAGAGCAGCCAAGTGGATGTAGAATCACAAGCACTGGGGTCAAGTCTTGGGCTCTGCCACTAAACTTGCTGTTGGACCTTAAATTTGATGGGTATTAGCTTTATCTGTAAAATAAGTTGTTCCAGTGAACAAATTCTGTATAATCTAGTGGAAAGAGCACCAGACTGGGGTGCAAATCCAGGCTTCATCACTTGTTAACTGTGATTTGGTGTGAGTTGTTTGATTTCTCTGAAGTTCACTTTCCTCACCTGTGAAATGAGGTATCACCATTCACTTCACAGAGTTATGGTAAGGACTAGTAGAAATGACATATTTAAAGTGCTTGACACATGATGGAACATTTAATAAATGCTAGTTCTTGGGGCGCCTGGGTGGCTCAGTCAGCTAAGCGTCTGACTTAGGCTCAGGTCATGATTTCACAGTTCGTGGGTTTGAGCCCCGCATCAGGCTTTGTGCTAACGGCTAGCTCAGAGCCTGGATCCTGCTTCAGATTCTGTGTCTCCCTCTCTCTCTGACCCTCTCTGCTCATGCCGGCTCTCTCTCTCTCAGAAATAAATAAAACATTAAAACATTTTTAAAATAAATGCTAGTTCTATATTGCCTTTATAAGTCCTTCTAGTTCTAAACCATATGACTCTGGCCAAGAAAATGAGACTTCATACCCTTTGCTCTAATTTATAGACCACACTCATCAGCCCAAGACTGCATGAGGGAATTCCTTTCATGCTGTATATTGCTGTATATTATAACAATTCCTCTTAGAAAGTGCATCTTCCATTGCAATCTGTGATTCCCCTTAAATTTATTAAACCCACGAATCCAAACTGTTGCCACATTCACAATACCTAGGATATAGTTTTTCTTTATTTCTCCAGATAATTCGCCCAATATTTCATAGCAGGCAGCTTGGACCACCTTTATCATTTTCTGCAGATCTTTAAATTCTTGATACAGTAGCATTTTATTCCTGCCAATGTTAAAATCAAGAACTCCCAAAGCCTTTCCTGTTCTCTCACGGAGTGGAATTACTATGTGATTCTCTCCACAGGTAGAGGCCAAAACGACTTCTGAAGTGTCCGTACACTTAAAGAGGAAGTCTCTGAAACCAAAACCAAATTAGCATAAAGATATAAGACATCAGCCTGCATGTAACATTCCACCCAAACATACCGAGTAACTCTTTTGTTCCAGCTTTGCTCCAGCCACACCAGCCCTTGTTTCATCTGCTTGGACCACTCCCCCCTCTCTTCACAGAGCTCTCTCAGCTCACTCATCGGAGAGAGAAGCCTTCTCTGACCAAGCAATCTACATAAAGTAGCAGCACCCAAGTCACCGTCCATCTGCTACTCTGTTTTATTGTCTTTGCTATACTTCTACTTGTCTGAGGTATTTGGTTTTTGTTTACATATTGTCCAATAAGTACCAGTTGAATGCCTGAAGAAGCTGATGAGTACATTAGGTCAGGTTCCCTAGAAGCAGAGCCCGAGACACGAATGCTTCTGCAAAGGATTTATGGAGGGAGTGCTCTCCAGAGAAACCTGTAAGGGTCTGAGAAAAGCAAGAGAGGGAAGGAGAAGCTAATTAAGAATGTGAAGGCTAGGGGCACCTGGGAGGCTCAGCCGGTTAAGCATCTGACTTCGGCTCAGGTCATGATCTCATGGTTCGTGGGTTTGAGCCCCTCATCGGGCTCTGTGCTGACAGCTCAGAGCCTGGAGCCTGCTTCACATTCTGTGTCTCCCCCTCTCTCTGACCCTCCCCTGTTCACACTGTCTCTCTCTCTCTCTCTCTCTCTCAGAAATAAATAAAACATTTAAAAATTAAAGAAAAAAAAGAATGTGAAGGCTAGGGGCACCTGGGTGTCTCAGGCAGTTAAGTGTCCAACTTCTGCTCAGGTCATGATCTCACCGTTCATGAGTTCAAGCCCTGCATTGGGCTCTGTGCTGACAGCTTAGAGCCTGGAGCCTGCTTTGGATTCTGTGTCTCCCTCTCTCTCTGCCCCTCCTCTGCTCTCTCTGTCAAAAATACATAAACTTAAAAAACTTTTTATAAAGAATGTGAAGGCTAGCCTCAGCCTCATCCCAAGGGAAGCTCTGACAGGCAAACGATGCCAAAAATCTGCCCCACCTTGAAGCAAGGGAGAGGCCTTCTATCAGTCATTGGCTCTAAGATGCTCTGGATGTGTGCTGTGAGGCCAGTGTTTACCTAACTGTGAGGCACATCCGGGTAGGGGCTCCCATCACTGGAGGGCACTGCTCCAGAGGAAGTTACAGTGTGCAGCAGCCAGCAGCCCTGCTCCCCAGAGAGGCCTGAGATTTTCAATGAAATGTAGTAGCTGCTTCTCTCTCTAATGAGGTATAGACACATCTTTTCCCCCCTTTCCAATCTACATTGACATTGAGGTGTCGTTCTTTTGAGGTATTTATAAAAATGGTGGTGCTTTGCCTAGCCTCAAAAACACATTTATGGCTCATAATACCAATCCTATAATGCCACGGAAGATTTTGTCCTTTATGTCTTTTTTTTTTTTTTTCTGTTCCCACCCCCTCCGGCTGCTGAGCCACCACTTTGTGTCTTTATTTATAACCACAGTCCCGAAGCACCATGCCAAACTTTCCAGGCATAATAATAAAGCTGATTGGTCCCCAAAGTTCCTCAAAGGCACCTGTTCTAAGTTACGCATGGGAGTCTAAGGTTACGAGTCTGGGTGTACAAGGACTCTCATCAAACTCTTGCCTAGCACAAGGAATAACTGTGGAAAAGAGGTTGACAGTGGATGAACATTCAGGTATGAGGCCAAAGTAAAATTTAATTAACACATGCACTTAGATGTCAAATTAGCCTACTGGACTGAGATAGGTTACTGCCTACTCAACCACACTGACCTCTAACAGCCAGTTCATCCCTTTTGCAATAGGTGCGTCCCTGGTTGAGACCAGTTTTGCATCTATCCAGTCTGTGTTCCCGGCATCCCTCAGATGAAAGGCACGCAAAGTAACCCAGAGCTGGGTACTTATTAAAGACAAAGTTCTCTGCTTCCTCCCCACCTTTACCCAGCTTGTTTTCTTCAAATGAAAGATACACATTCACAGGCTAGCCAACCTTAAGATGATAAGCTCTCATAAGTGATGTGGATGTATTTTCACAGTCATGGTGCGTTTTTGTTGAATTCCATGTTTACAAGAACATCACAGAAAATAATACACTATCATGCTTTGAAACATCCAATTTTAATATAAAATACCAGTGAGATCCATTTTAAAAAGGACTTGAAGGGGAAAGGAGTTAACGTGTCCCACGCAAACAGGAATTTTTCTTTAAAACTCGATCAGGGTAAGATTCAAGTATACTAATGATAGACAAAAGCTGTGTCTCTCAGATCTACTATCACAGCAGGGGGTGTGCTCTGATAGTCAAACAAAACAGACATGAAAATGCATTTCATACCTGAAGATGCATGTGTTCCTGAATATGATAGGGGGATTCCTGTGGATTTTTGTTAAACCCAAGTGCTTCGTAACCATCATATTGCGTAAAACATAGTCTGAATCCTTGAAAAGAAGAAGAGATTTCAACACAGAGAGGCATAATTAGACCTCATTTTCCCACTAGAGGTTTGGGGAACAGAAAGATAGGGGAAAAATTAGGAAAGTTTAGATGATCTCTGGCTTGAAGTACCAGGACATTTCTTAGTACTATTAAGAATGAGGTGTTCACCGGGCGCCTGGGTGGCTCAGTCAGTTAAGTGTCTGACTCTTGATTTCAGCTTAGGTCATTACGGACTTGGGATTTGTGGGATGGAGCCCTGCATCAGCCTCTGAGCGGACGGTGTGGAGGCGGTTTGGGATTCTCTTTCCCTCTCTCTCTGTCCTTCCCCTTCCTCCTACCCCCAGCAAGTGCATGTGTGCATGCTTTCTCTCTCTCTCTCTCTCTCTCTCTCTCTCAAAAATAAACATTTTTAAAAAAGAATGAAGTGTTCACAAGAGAAAAATTTCAAATTGCAACATTTTTTTTAAATGCACAAACTTATTCTTTTTTTTTTTTTTTAATATTTTATTTATTTCTAGGAGAGAGAGAGATAGCGTGAGCAGGGGAGGGTCAGAGAGAGAGGGAGATACAGACTCTGAAACAGGCTCCAGGCTCTGAGCTGGCAGTCAGCACAGAGCCCGACGCGGGGCTCGAACCCACAAACCGCGAGATCATGACCTAAGCGAAAGTCGGACGCTTAACCGACTAAGCCACCCAGGCGCCCCTCTTATTCTTTATAACTGTGATAAAACTGTGTGATTTTTTTTTTGATGTTCAAAGTGCATTGTAGAACATATGGAAAATACAGAAAAATCCAAAGAAAATAAGAACAATAAAAAAATATTCTCCAGTGAGGTCTCTGTCTTCACTTCATCAAAACTGTTCTGGTCAAGGTTACTCGTGGCTCCGTCATTGTGTTATCCACTCATCAGCCCCCAGTCATCATCTTCCTCTATAGCAGTATTTGACTCAGTGAACAACTCCCTTCTTTTAAAAAAAATTTTTTTAAATGTTTTGTTTATAATTCTGAGAGAGAGAGAGAGAGAGACAGTATGAGCAGGGGAGGGTTAGAGAGAGAGGGAGATACAGAATCTGAAGCAGGCTCCAGGCTTTGAGCTAGCTGTTAGCACAGATCCCAATGCAGGGCTCGAACCCACAAACCGTGAGATCATGACCTGAGCTGAAGTTGGACGCTTAACTGACTGAGCCACCCAGGTGCCCTGAACAACTCCTTTCTGGATATACTTTCTTCACTTGGCTTTTGGGACACCACTCTCTCCAGTTCTCCTACAAATCACTCATATTTCTTGCTGCTTCTGTATCTTCCTCACCCTAAGAGGTTTTCAAGCTATTGGCCATAACCTACCTAAGTGCTGTGAAAATACTTTAATGCCTTTTATTTTATGTTATTATTTTAGAGGGAGAGAGAGAGAGAATCTTAAGCAGTTTCCATGCTTAGTGTGGAGCCTGATGCAGGACTCAATCCCACGAACGTAGGATCATGACTTGAGCTGAAGTCAAGGGTCAGATGCTCAGCTGACTGAGCCACCCAGGCGCCCCTTAATGCCTTTAAAAAACAGCTTTATTGAGGTATCATTGATATAAAAAAAACTGCACATATTTAACGTATACAATTTGAAGAGTTTAGACTGAGTCTTGACCAACTTTTTTTTTTTTTTTTTGGTGGAGACTGGTTTACTTATAAGAAAGTAATATTAACATATCCTGTAAAATATACTGTATTTTTATGTCTGCCTTTAAAAAGTTCTTTGATTGGGGTGCCTGGGTGGCTCAGTCAGTTGAGCGTCAGACTTCAGTTCAGGTCATGATCTCACTGGTAAGTTTGAGCCCCACATGTGTCTCTCTGCTGTCAGCACAGAGTCTGCTTCGGATCCTCTGTCTCCACCTCTCTCTGCCCCTCCCCCGCTTGCACTCTCTCAAAAATAAATACACATTTAAAAATAAATAAACAAAAAGTTCTTTGAGTTAACCTGTGATAAAAGGGCCAATAGGGGCAGCATGATGAATGGTGCTTGGGAGAAGAACGACTATTTGCCGTGTGGAACCTTCTCTTGCCATGATCTCAAGTGTTCTCCCAAACCCTGTAGATGAAAACTGTTCTCAGTAGAGTTTTTAGCAAACTGTAAAGATACTCTGATGCTGGGAATGGAGCATCTAGCTTTTCCTAATATATTTCTTCCATGGTTTCTTATATATACAAAATTAATATGATTTTTTAAGAATCTCATTGCGACTGTGTTTCTAGGTTTAAATCTTTAGCCCAAGCTAAACAATTCCTCTCCTGTTTCCACCTCTCCCCTCAAAGTTGTGTCAATTTGGCCTAAACATCTGACTTCGGCTCAGGTCACGATCTCGCAATTTGTGGGTTTGAGCCCCGCATCAGGCTCTGTGCTGACAACTCAGAGCCTGAAACCTGCTTCAGATTCTGTGTCTTTCTCTCTCTCTGAGCTCCCCTGTTCGCACTCTGTCTCTCAAAAATGAGTAAACATTTACTCATTAAAAAGTGAGTAAAAAAAGACTGGAAGCACACTATAGAAAATAAGGGGTTCATAAATAATATGCCTAAAAACAAGCTTTTCATTTAATTTTACTTGGACCAAGAAACTATAAATTCAGCAAGTGCCTCAGTAATTATTCAGTAGTGAGATAACCACTGTAGTTAAAATTTTCCAGGAAACTGTTTAAAGAAAGAGCTGCAGTGATATTTCCCCCTTTTTCTTTCTTCTGCTACTGCCTTCTTATTCCCACCCCACCCCCACCTTTCCAATTCAGCTTTGCCTCACTATCTGAAAGCAGAGCATTCCTATGAAAATCTTCATAAGCTGGACCAGCATAAAGTGAAGAAGCAATTACTATTAATTAATTTTTTTAAAAAAATTTTTTAATGCTTAAAAAAATTTTTTTAATGTTTTATTTATTTCTAGGAGAGAGAGAGAGAGAGAGCGTGTGAGCAGGGGAGGGTCAGAGAGAGAGGGAGTCACAGACTGAAACAGGCTCCAGGCTCTGAGCTGGCAGTCAGCACAGAGCCCGACGCGGGGCTCGAACCCACGAACCGCAAGATCATGACCTAAGCGAAAGTTGGATGCTTAACCGACTAAGCCACCCAGGCGCCCCTCCCTTTTTTTTTTTTTTTTGCAATTACTATTAATTTATACAGAAAAATTTTTGAGCATTCCCAGGCCCCTGAAATAACCATTCTTAGGCTTTTCTGATACCTTAGAATGGACCTTGCTAACAGATGCACAAAATAAATGGAGACAAAGCACAGATGCTCATAGACACAATTCAAAGGTGTGATGGCTGGAGGCATTGTGAGATGCTGAGTGCGGCTGGGGGGCAAGGAGATCTTGGTGGGGACACCCTTGCTGCTCTGGGGGCTCACCGCAAAACAAACACTGAATGCTATTTTCACTTTTCACCTTTTTACATAAAAGCAAAATCCTCTTCGGATTTCTTTCAGTTAGCAAAACCAGATACTACTGAGGGCCTTTAGAAAACAAAAGTGGCCTAACGTGAACTTCTGGAAAGTGGGAACACTAGCATCTATTCATTCTCGCCTTATATATTACACATCATTTAGAATTTATTCTCCTCTGTTTTGTTTCTCTTGTGACATCTTTTTTTTTTAAAACGAATCAAATAGAATAGAAAATATTAGAAAGCATCACATAGGAAAAGTAGGTATTGTTTTGTGAAACTTCTGTCTGAGTGTATGTATGTGTCTGTATGGGGTCAGGACATAGAATGGTTTTCATACGATAGGCCAAAGTCAATATAATTTTGAGCCACAATGATTCCAAACACTTGGAGTACCTTAGGGCTTGGACCTCAGACATTTTTTCCTATCCTCACTCATTCTCTTGATCATTCTCTCTAGTTTCATGGTTTTTGTTTTGTTTTCGGTTATTATGGTAAAATATACATAGCATAATATTATTACTTTAATCATTCAAAGGTGTACAATTTGGTGGCATGAAATACAGTAACGATGTTGTGTAACCCAATCACATGGTTTTAAATACCATTTATTTGCTAAGCCAGAGTTTTCCCCAAACACTAGCTCATATATTCAACTGTCTTTCTAATATCTCCACTTAGATGTCTAGCAGGCATTTTAAATTATAGTTAAAAAAATCTTTTTCAATTTAGTAGGTAAAAAATTAACTTTTACTTAACTTTGTCTTTATTTCATTATAAGAACAATGGAACATTTTCCTGTATATTTATTGAGTGTGCCTTTTAAAATATTTTTTAGTAGCTGTGTCTTTTGCTTTTTTTTGGATTTTTAAAAAAATCTGATTTGTGTAGAGTAGTGTTAACCTTTTGTTAAATATGTGGCAATTTTCCCCCTTTGTCTAAAGCACCTTATTTTGTCTATAATTTGGTGCAAGGAAGTTTGACGTTATTAAGCCAACAATGTATCAACCTCACTTTAATTGTTTCAACCTTCGGGATAGATTTCGCCATTCTTCCCCAAAGACTGTAAATTCCCTCTCAACCCTCTTTTTCTTAGCAATGCTCCTGCATTTATTTATTCTTTCTCCAGATGAAAATTAAATCATTTGGTCAATTAAAAAAATTTGGGGATTTTTCTTGGAGTTTTTTGGAAGAAATTATATATGTTTTAGAAAGAGAGGGGGAGGGAATGGGTGGGGGAGGGGTAGAGGAAGAAAGAGGGAATCTTAAGCAGGCTCCAAGCTCAGCTCAGAGCCCAGTCTGGGGGCTCGATCCCACTACCCTGAGATCATGACTTGAGCTGAAATCAAGAAATCGAGAGTTGAATGCTCAACCAACTGAGCCATCCAGGCACCCCAATCAGGGACTATTTGTAAAGGTGTGGATAGTATATAGAATCCCAGGCCTAGTAACAATAGGGAGCTGCTACCACTCAGCCTGAAGAGGTAAAGGAAGGAAGCGATTACCAGAACCTGGAGAGGACAGCTGTATGGAGAGGGTCACCTGACTGAAGGTGTAGTGGCCTTTAGTCGAAGAGCATAGCCAACCCACAGCAACCTGGCAGAGAGAGTGCCAGAAGCAAAACACTCAGCCTCACTCTCCGTGTGTCCTGCGATCTCCTATTGGTATGTCTCATTGGACAAACCTAAGCAGAAGCCAAGGATCCTATTGATACTGTCTACTTTTTGAAGGAGAGCAGACTGGAGAAGAGGGCAGAATAGATTGGAGAAGCTGAAGACGAGGAAGGGGGAGGCTTAGGAAGTTACTAGAATTAAGTACTTGGAAAAAGGTATCCCTATTGCCACCCACAGCCATTTTAACACCAAAATCTCACCTCTCTTCCACTTAGGACGAACCCCTGACTATAGCCTTGGACAGGTACACTGGTCTCTCTGCCCAGGTGTGACCCCACCCAGACCCTGGGCTGCTGAGTGGCCCTCCTCTTCCTCCTCACTCTGGGGATATTTTCACTCTATAACTGACTCAGATGGATAGTGATCCTAGTGATCTTGTCCACAGGGTTGTGATTCTGAAAACTACCTACCCCTGAAGGCATGCTTTTGTTGACTGCTGTGGGTGATTTTAACTTTCTTCATAATTCTCTAGATATCATTTCCCTTAAGGCCCAAACAGGGGTCTTCTTAAGTGTGGACACTGGCCAAGTCAAATCCTCTCCAGATCCCACACTACAATGGTGCCCATCAGACCTGGTGGTCTGTCCCCCACACTGAATGGTCCTCACCACCCTCATCCCCCACTGGGTGGTCCACCCCCCCCCTTTTGAGGGCATTTGGGGGTTCCCATTCCTGCCCCACCCCCAGGAGCAGCACCCACAACTAGGGTTCTCCATCTCCTCAGTCTGTTCGCTCTATCAGAGAGCTCTATGATCCTGCTCTTTGGCCAAGTCTGCATCAGCTTGGTCCAGCCACTGAGAAAGAAAAGAAGCTTGGAGAGAAGGGGAGAGACACATATGGAGGGCAAATCGAGGGACTGAGAGCACCAAGGTGCTGCCACTGTTGTGCCCGATTCACGAGTCCCCTGAGACCCCCATGGAGCCGACACCGATGCAAGTACAAAAGGGTCTTTATTACAAGCTCGAGCAGGGGCTCACCCGTCTACCAGTGTCATGGCAGAAGGTGAAGCCCCGAACAATAGTGAGCAGGGTTTTTAAGGGGTAAGGGATGGGGGTGTTACAGTGTACATGTTGTACTTATTGCATCATCACATAAGCACCATTTACAATTGTACAGTACCCTTGGTATCAGCTTTGACCATTCAGTATCTGTGAGGTGTTCATTACTTTTGGTGGGACCCAATCATGACTTTTGAAAATCCTTTGAAAATGACCAATTATGAGGTGAGTTCAAAGGGCCCACATGGGGTTCAGGCAAGCTGTGAGAAATTGGCTAGTTTGTACAGAATAACTGTCCACAGTTCCCAGCCTTGACTCAGACCACAGGAATGTTTTTTGATTAGCTGATCTGAGGGTGGTCGGAGGATGGCTTTAGCCTTGAGCAATCTGAGGAACTGGGGCTATGTGCAGCCTGAGGTTGCTCTTAATGGAGGCCTTAATTTCAAAATGACATTACTTAGGCTCTTCACCACCACCTGAGCAGGCACTACGCAGGATTGTTTAGTCTTTTTTAAAAAAGTTTATTTGTTTATTTTGAGACAGAGAGAGAGAGAGAGAGAGCGTGTATGAGAGGGACAGAGAGAGATTCCCAAGCAGGCTCCACAGCCCGTGCAGAACCCAATGCAGGGCTTCGAACTCACAAACTTTGAGATCATGACCTGAGCCAAACCCAAGAGTCAGATGCTTAACTGACCGAGCCACCCAAGTGCCCCTCTTTTTTCCTTCTTAATGTTTATTTATTTATTTATTTATTTATTGACAGAGAGAGAGAGAGAGAGAGAGAGAGAGCAGGAGAGGGCCAGAGAGAGAGAGAGAGGGAATCCCAAGCAGGCTCTGTGCAGAACCCCACACGGGGCTTGATCCCACGAACTGCAAGATTATGACCGAAACCAAGAGTCAGATGCTTAACCACCTGGACTACCTAGACACCCCTGTTTATAAAGTCCTTCTGAAAAGGAAGACAGACACCTTTCCATCCATTCTCACCACATGCAAAATCCTAACATTAAAATTAAGTGTAAAAAGAGAGAGAGAGAGAGAGAGAGGCAAACAAAGAAACAGACTCTTAATTATAGAAAACAAACTAATGGTTACTGGAGAGGAGGTGGGTGAGGGTGGGGGGATGGGTTAAATAGGTGATGGAGATTAAGGAGGGCACGGGTTGTGATGGGCACCTGGTGGGTGTTGTATGTAAGTGATGAATCACTAAATTCTACACCTAAAACTAATATTGCACTGTACATTAACTAGCTGGAATTTAAAACTTGGGGGAGGGGGAAGTGTAAAAGAACCAAAACAAACATTCAGCAAAAACTCCTTACATTATTGATAGGACTTTTCTCTTTAACGGGTGTGATGTAATCATGTCCCTCCAAAAAAACAGTGCCTCATCCTTTCCTACTTCCCCATTCGATTCTGGTGGGGGCTGCCATTTACTGTAAACTCTGCCAGCCCCGCACCCGGCTGGAGGCCGTGTAGCAGAACAGACTAAAAATGCCCTCTTGGGTTTCCAAATTAACATGAGAAGGATTCTTTTTTAGTTACTAAGCAACTGGCTTGCCCTGTGGAGAAAGCCTATCTTAAGCTAGAAGGACAAAGCTAAAGTGTAGAGGGAAGCACATGTGAGACTTGCAAAGAGAAAGAACATGAGAAAGCGCTGATATTGAATTCCTGGTTCTTTCTCATCATCCTAGAAGTCAGCCTGATTCCTGTCCTTTCTTTATGTTGGTCACACAAGTCCATCAATTCCCTTTTTTGCCTAAGGCAGTTTGAGATGGACTTTTGCCACTCACAACCAAGGATCTTAAATTGGGATCATGGAAATATGTCCTTAGTTGGTCTAATAGCTACCAAATATGGTTTTAGCATATTAGCAAGACAATACTATATGGAAACTCTGTTCGAGGTCTGACACTGCCCACCTTGCCTTCATCCGTTGGGCCAGGCTCGATGAAGTATGTAGTGATGGTGGTGATGTTGGATGTGATGTCACAGAGCCAGGCGATGCCAGTGATCACAACATGCAGGATGTGCTCCCTGCTGTGGACGTAGTGATAGGCACTGCTGAAGACATTCTCAACACCCTTGTAGAGACAGAAAATTTTAGTTGCATTTTTTGAAAGTTGTTTTTAATGTTTATTTATTTTTGAGAGAAAGAGAGAGTGAGAGCAGGGGAGGGGCAGAGAGAGGGGGACACAGAATCCAAAGCAGCTCCAGATTCTAAGCTGCCAGCACAGAGCCAGATGCGGAGCTTTAACCCACAAGCTGTGAGATCATGACCTGAGCCTAAGTCGGACACTTAACCAACTGAACCACCCGGACACCCCAACTGTCTTTTCTTTTTAAAATAGCAAAATAATGTACCAATTGAATTATATTTTTTTAAAGTTTATTTTTCAGAGAAAGCACAAAGTGGGGGAAGGGCAGAGAGAGGGGGACAGAGGACCTGAAACAGGCTCTGTGCTGACAGCAGCAAGCCTGATGTGGGGCTCAAACTCACAAACCCCGAGATCATGACCTGAGATGACGTTGGATACTCAACCACTGAGACATTCAGATTATCTTTTAAAACTAATGATAATCTACTTCAGACAAATCATTCATCAGTTCTCAAAAGGCAGTGTTCGGAATTCTATTATGAAAAAAAAGATCTCAAGAAATCAAAGATGTAAGGAGAGATCTACTATAAGATCCACATAACTTTATTATGTTTCCTGATAATCATCCAGTGAAATTTGTGATATGTGCTATCAAAGAATAGAGTCAGAAGAACAAGATAAAGTTTGAAATGAGGAAAAATATTTAAAAGCCAGGAGCTAACACCAGCTTTGGGCAGATGGGTAGGAGCTGCCCTGACTGATATGATGCAATATTAATGTCTGGATCTTTTTGTGCTTTCTGTCATTAGATCAGTATAGGATGTACTCTGCCCAAGGCCTGCAACATGCTAGACAACATAATCTTCTTATAGGCATTAAGAGAGCCTGTTCCATGGAAAAGGGGGACCAAGTCCTTAGAACTCAACTGTTGTCTTGTTGTCAAAAGACTCTACGAACCGCAAATTCTTCAAGACTGTATATCCAAGACTATAGTATCCAAGGCATCGAAGGATAACCCAGGACACTTTACCTTTAGGTCCTAGAGAGTCCATTTAAAGTTCATGTTGAGGGGCACCTGGGTGGCTTAGTCGGTTAAATGTATGACTTTAGCTTAGGTCATGATCTCACAGTTTGTGGGTTTGAGCCCAACGTCAAGCTCTGTGCTGACAGCAGAGAGTCTGCTTGGGATTCTCTCTCTCTCTCTCTCTCTCTCTCTCTCTCTCTGCCCCTTCCCCATTTGCACATGCTTTCTCTCTCAAAATAAATAAACTTAAAAAAATAAAAAGTAAATTTCATTTTGACAGGTTCTCTAATAAGATTATATATAATTCACCTACTGATAACTCCATACTTCTCCATTTTCTTCTTGATATCTTTATATCATTCTCATGTCAGATGAGAGTGAATCATATTATTAAAAAGATGTCCAGGGCTGCCTAGGGGGCTCAGTCAGTTAAGGGTCCAGCTCTTGATTTCGGCTCAGGTCATGATCTCACAGTTCATGAATTTGAGCCCCACATTGGGCTCTCTCTCTCTCTCTCTCAAAATAACTAAATAAACATTTTTTTAAATGTCCAGAGAAAAAGATTCCACCACTTTTCTTGGTTATACATCCAATAAACGGGAAGAGAAAAAAAATTTTAAGTTTATTTATTTTGAGAGAGAGAGATAGTGTGGAGGAGGGCAAAGAGACAGAGAGAGAGAATCCCAAGCACAGTGCTCTCTGTGCTGACAGCACAGAGCCCAATGCAGGGTTCAAACTCACAAACTGTGAAATCATGACCTAAGCTGAAATCAAGAGTTGGACCTAACTGACTGAGCCACCCAGGCACCCTGAGAAGAGAAAATTTTAAACTGTGGTAAATAAACATAAAGAGCCAAAGGCTTGGAGGTGAGTAAGTGGTAAAGGTATAGCAAGTTCCTGATTGTTGCTACATCCCAGTGCATCACTTTCATAAAGGCTTTCAATCTCCCTTCATCACAATTTCTATTCATAAAATAAAATTAAAATGCTTGTAGAAATAAATGGTCTAGTCATACGTCTTAAAAGCGCATATCTTTTGGGGCATCTGGGTGGCTCAGTCAGTTAAGCATCTGACTTCAGCTCAGGTCATGATCTCTCAGTTCATAGATTCAAGCCCCGCCTCGAGCTCTGTGCTGACAGCTCAGAGCCTGGAGCCTGTTTAAGCTTCTGTGTCTCCCTCTCTCTCTGCCCCTTCCCTGCTCACACTCTGTCTCTGTCTCTGTCTCTCTGTCTCTGTCTCTCTCAAAAATAAACATTGAAAAAAATTTTAAGTGCCCATCTTTTTTGTGATCTAATTTGAAAACATGAATAGTCAAGAAACATTTAGGTTTCTTCCTACATTCTTCATCCTTAAAAATCATGACACTGAAACCAAGAGTCATGGGGATGCATTTATGGAAAGAATAAAAGATTTCTAAGTTCCCCTACTAACAACACATAAATATCTCCCTTCTAAAGGTTTCATTTCTACTTTGTGGGTCTTCATTAGTAGTCTAATGGTTGGATTTCACTTCTACAACATAAAATGCTGTTCCTATGATTAGTGCAATAGGACACATATTAACAATCTTCCCAGAGGCTGAGGCATAGATGAGGCTGAGAGTCCTTCCATATGTAATGGAGAACCTCTCCAAAGACTGACAGACACAGTGAACAGGAACAAGTATGAGGACACTATCTATATACATAGCTTTATTTTCATCTGGTTTTAGGTTTTGCTTTATAAAAAGTATAGAAGGAGAGGCCATCCTACCATTCCCCCATGACTTACCTGATAGAATCTGATCTCATGAGGTACAAAGATGTTTATTTTTTGGGGATCTCTTAGTGTGTCAACAGCCATGACCCCAAAGACCCTCATAGATGCATCCTGAAGAGGCAGAGCCAGGAATGAACCATTTTGACCACTCTTCTTAACAGAATAGTTCCAGAAGAAGATGTTCCCATGGTGCTGAACCTGGGGGACATGTATTGGCTTCCCTTCATCCACTACTGTAAAGCTGAGGAATAGGGATATGAAGATGGTAGAAAGGCACAGGAGAAGGCTTTAGATGAAACTATGCAGGAAATTAGATCAATTCTCCATTCATAGTTATGGTCATTATATGTCAGAGAAGTGGACTCATGAAATTACTAGTTTGGAGAGTCTGACTTGAGAAAAAGATTAAAAAAAACAAGCTTAGCTCATAACAGAGCGAACATATATGAACAGGATGCTGGAGGCATAACTTATAGAGCAGGCATAAATAATCGAGCTGATGTTGTGAAGCAGAGTCCCAACATGGCAAATCAATGCCTAGGAGTGAGCTCTAGAAATGACCAGGTGAAGTTATTCAAAACTGGAAACCCATCACCTCCCACTTCAGAAACTGGTGACCTGAGGCATTTCTCTCCTGGGAAGCTAACTGGGATTACAATACTAGTTTATTTCAGAAAAGGAATTATTTTTTAAAAGTGTAAAACCAACCTCTTCAAGAAATTCTTACCTGATTCCCTTCATGTCCCTGTAGAGTACTCTGTTCAGTACAAATGGAGCATCATCTAAAGTAGAAGCTACATTCCTCAATAGAACATTCCCTCTATCAGGCAGTAGTCTGTTTTCTTCTAAGAGGGAAATGTGAGCACTGATCTTCTTATTTCCATGGGCTTCGGCGTCCTGTGGCAAAATGTTTCTGACCATGTATTTGCTGATTAAGAGTTATTCTCTTAATCATGTTTCCCTTCATTAGCCAGTTTGTGCATCTGACCACAATAATTACCATTCATGAGCAGTGGGGAAAAGGCTGATACCACAGCTGTCTCCCAAATTTAAGTTTTTGTTTGGTTTTGGTTTTGGTTTTTATTTGAGAGAGAGAAAGAGAGAGAGAGAGAGAGAGAGAGACAGAATCTCCACAGTGAGCGTGGAGCCTGATGAGGGGCTCGATCCAACAACCGTGAGATCATGACCTGAGCTGAAATCAAGTCAGACACCTAACCAATGAGCCACCCAAACGCTCCCTCTCTCCCCCCGTCCCCGGAAATGAGTTTTAATTAATGGAATAGATTTACTTTATGTCAACTATACTAAAAAAAAAAATCCCTTGTCTACTCAAATTTAGAGGTTTAAGGCTTGGATCCCTTTGAACTATATAGTCATATTGTTTCGGCTTCAGTTAAAAGTATTTATTTTAGAGGGCCAGGGCAAGAATATGGCTTCATTTAACTCCTATTTCTTGAGTACATTTTCACCATCTACTATGAAGTGAATGTAGGAAAAAACACTCTCAAGGAATTCTTAACATAGTTTGGCTATGATATTTCATTTATGCCAGGAAAAAATTTCTTGGGGCCCCCAATTACAGACTTTATGTAACTACTATTTCTAATTAAAATTACAGAAAACTCTCTGTACCTAAAATATTATTATGTTATTAATAATATTGTGTTAACACATATATTGAGCATGTCCATAAGTTGGGGACATCAAAGATGCTTTCCTTGATATTTGCATTCTCTTCCTATATATTTGGGTTTGGTTTTCTTTTCTCTTTTTATTTTTGGAAAAATATGGAACACTTCACAAATTTGCGTGACATCCTTGAGCAGGGGCCATGCTAATCTCTGTATTGTTTCAATTTTAGTGCATGTGCTGCTGAAGTCAGCGCTGGATTTGCTTTTCATGTATTTTTTTCTTTTTCCTTTACTCTTTCTTTTCTACATAAAAGATCTATAGAGTAACTAGCAAATGTAGTAATATTTCTCTTATGGTACCACAGATCTCTGAAGTCAGTTGGAGTAATACTTATTTTTCTAGGTTAGTCTTCTGCTCCTGGTCACATCATTTCAAAGTACATTGGAAAATCCAGCCATTCAGTTGATGAATCCATTAATTAAGTGTTGCTATTTAGCTGAGATGAATGGCTCCAAGTTCCCTGGACTAGTGGAATCTGTGAGAGATTTCTTATATATATATGTATATGTATAAATATAAATAAATAAATATGTAAACAGCATGGCTGCCATATATACACACACACATACATATATATGAATATATATATGTGTATATATATAAGGCAGCCATGCTGTTTCTGTCTGGGAGGATCAGCCAGCTGGGAGTGTCTGAGGGGGTGGCAAAGCTGTGGGCAGTGGCCCATCAGAGTCATGTGTTTTAAGTGACACAATTCTATAATAGTGTCAGCTTGTTTCTAGGCAGTGCAATGAAATATTGTGTGATATTGGATCCTACTTCATAATGACTTTATGATTTAAATAGTTTCTCTTTAAAAATTTTTAATGTTTAGTTTGAGAGAGTAAGAGAGTGAGCAAGTGGGGGAGGGGCAGAGAGAGAGGAGAAAGAGAATCCTAAGCAGGCTCCATGCTGTCAGCACAGAGTCCAATGTGGGGCTCCATTGGATGAACCATGAGATCATGACCTAAGCTGAAAGCAAGAGTCAGACACTTAACCGACTGAGCCACCTAGGTGCCCCTTAAATAGTTTAAAATTTTTTTTCATTTGAGAGAGAGAGAGAGAGAGAGTATGTGTGTGTGTGAAAGCAGGGGAGAGGGGCAGAGGGAGAGTGAGAAAGAGAGAATCTTACCCAGGCTCTACATTCAGCGAGGACCCCACACAGGGCTCGATTCCATGACCCTGGGATCATGACCTGAGCCAAAATCAGGAGTTGGACGCTAAACCGACTGAGCCACCCAGATGCCCCTAAATATTTCCTTTTCGAAACTGACTCCTAAAACACTATTCAAGGGGGAAATGTAGCTTCAAATGCCTGCACCATCTCCTTCCTGATATTTTTCACTATTAGTCTATTGTCTGTTCTAATCTTATTGACTCTCAGCATAAATTAAATTAGAAATCCCAAGACATAATTCTGTCTCTTGTGCCCTTCCTCTCTACTGCTACCTTCCCAACCTACAATCAGTCCAGCTTCATCTTTCCCAGGCTTTGGGTCACTGTAATGTTTTGGAATAAATAAAACATCTATAGCAGTACCCAGTGATATTTCAAGAGAATTTAGTGTGCTCCCCCTCTGCAACCATTGAACATCACCTACGAGAGGAATTTTTTCCTCTTATATGTCACGCTAGAAAAACATACCTGAGGGGCGCCTGGGTGGCTTAGTCGGTTAAGCGACCGACTTTCGCTTAGGTCATGATCTTGCGGTTCGTGGGTTCGAGCCCCGCGTCGGGCTCTGTGCTGACTGCCAGCTCAGAGCCTGGAGCCTGTTTCAGTCTGTGACTCCCTCTCTCTCTGACCCTCCCCTGCTCACGCTGTCTCTCTCTCTCTCTCCTAGAGATAAATAAAACATTAAAAAAAAAAAAAAAAAAAAAAGAAAAACATACCTGAGTGAGAGCCTTAAAGGTTTCGGTGTATACTGGCTCCAAGGATACCCCACTTGTCTCTGCAGCATGTTGGATTTGGTGCAGCCACTTCCACCTGGCACAATTCCTCAGATTCTCAGTATGGCTCCTTTCTAAAGTATTCATCAGAAACTCGACTACACTTTCCAGAACATGATCTTCATTGCCCCTGAGTTCAGATACAACCAACTCTATATATTTCTGAAATTGTTTTGAAGACAATCTCACTTCTTGATCAGGATGTGGCTTTGGAAATTGGATGTGTAGTTTAGCTAAAAGACATAAACACAAAACCAAGAACTAATCAAAAGTTCATTTAATGGGGCACCTGGGTGGCTCAGTCAGTTAAGCGTCTTACTTCGACTCAGGTCATGATCTCACCATTCATGAGTTCAAGCCCCGTGTTGGGCTTTGTGACAGCTTGGAGCCTGGAGACTGCTTTGGAATCTGTGTCTCCATCTCTCTCTTCCCCTACCCCACTTGTGCCCTGTCTCTCTCTCAAAAATAAACAAAAAACCATTTTTTTTAAAGTTCACTTATCTATGGGGGAAATTTTTATTCCCCTTTTATAGCAGACTGAAGCTCCTGACAACTGCTCCCCACAGAAAACCAGGTATATCAAAGGTATCTCAAAGCCCAACTAAATATCTCACAGTGAATTTCTGTATTGAACTCAAGATATCCTGTGTCATCTTCCCTGTTTCCGTTTTGTTTTTTTAACTCTATCACTCAGCCAGATGAGACTCCAGGGTCAATCTGACTCCTCCCTAATTTTTACCTTCCATATCCAATAGGCCACTTAATCCTATCCTGCTAGCCTTTAGCAATGTATCTTGTGGCTAGTCCTCTACATTCCTACTTCCATAATCACAGACCAGTATTAGTCATTGTATACATAATTAGATTACCAGTAGTAAGGCTCAATACATATTTATAAAATTAAATTAAAACAATTTACAACAAAAAGCAGAATCAGACCTATAAATACAGAGAACAAACTGATGGTTGTCAGAGGGAAGGTGGGTGGGAAGATGGACAAAAGAAGGGGAGTGGGAGATACTGGCTTCTTGTTATAGAATAAATAAGTCAGAAGGATAAAAGGCACAGCAGAGAGGATACAGTCAATAATATTGTAATAGCTTTGAATGGTAACAGATAGTGTCTACACTTGAGGGGAGCATAGCATAACAGATAGAAAAGTTGAATCACTATGTTGTACACCTGAAACTAATGGAACATTGTGTGTCAGTTATACTTAAATTAAAAAATTTAATGCATACATATCACACAACTGGAATGAACCTCAAAGACACTAAGTCAAATTTATGGCTTTTATTAATCATATTTAAATAAACACACTCCTCAATTATTCTAAATAATAAAAATATATCAACATGCAAAAATAAAAAATAAAATGAAATTCCCTGGTTCAAAGTCCTACCATATTCAGTGACAGATGATGCTATATCTGACGTGAGCATAGCACAATGTATTGAGAAGCTGAATCACTGTGCTGTACACCTGAACCTAATGTGACATTATATGTTAACTATACTGAAATTTAAAAATTAAAAATAAATAAAAATTAAGAAACAGGGGGAAAAGTCCTCCCGTATACAGATCCAGTCCATTTTCCAATAATATCTACCCATAATACCATATAGAAATTATTTGCTCTTGTATCTCCATTATACTCACGGTCCTGACAATGTCTTGCACACTTCTGCATCCACATTTCTTCTATTTTTTAATTGCACAATTATGAATGTGTTACCAAACTTAAGCATTTGCAGTAACATATCTCACTCCATGCTCCTATTCTGTTCCATCCCCTGCCCCCTGACACCCCCACCAATATCCTGTGATTTTGCTTTTGCTTTATCCTTCCCTTCCTTTTATTTTCCCAGTAGTGTTGTGTGTGTGTGTGTGTTTGTGTGTGCACTTCTAAACAATACGTGGTTTAGTTTTGCCTGTTTGTAAATTTCAGAAAAAGGACATCATACTATATATATATACTGGGACTTACTTTTTTATTTCACATCATGCTACCATATCCATCCGTGTTGTTCCTGTAGCTGTGATTCACTCATTTTCACCAGTATATACTATGTCATTCTGTGAGTATACCACCATTGATTTATTCTCCTGTCAGTGGGCATGTAGGTTGTCGCCAATATTTTGCTATACATGTGCAAGTTTCTTTGACATTTATTATAATTTAATAAGTCATAGGATATGTACTCTTCTTGTTTAAATTTTACAGTCTCTCCTTCCTGAAGAAGGCTTCTACCATGATTTCTCCTTCTCTTGGGAGACAAGCATCTATTCCATACCATTTATTTGATAATTAACAAATACTGCCTGTTACTTTTAGTCCTCCTACAATGAAGGTTTCTCATTTTTGTAGTTGGAATTTTGTTGATTTTTTCCAGTTTTATACTATTTGTTTGCTTGTTTATAAATTTACTTAGATTTTCGTTCGTTAACATATTAGTTAATGATCAGTGAGTGCAAATTAGTTTCAGGAGTAGAATTTAGTGATTCATCACTTACATACAACATTCAGTGTTCATCAAAACAAGTGCCCTCCTTAATGTCCATCCCCCATCAATCCAATCTCCTACTCACTTCCCTCCATCAACTTTCAGTTTGTTCTCTATCATTAAGAGTCTCTTGTGGTTGTTTCCCTCTCTTCTGTTTTTTCCTCCTCTTTCTATATGTTCATATGCTTTGTTTCATAAATTCCACATGAATGCAATCATATGGTATTTGTCTTTCTCTGACTGGGTTATTTCGCTTAGCATAATACATTCTAGCTTCATCCACATCTTTGCAAATGGCAAGATATATATACATACCACATCTTCTTTATCCATTTATCAGCCAGTGGACATTTAGGCACTCTCCATAGTTTGGCTATTGTTGATAATGTTGCTATAAACATTGGATGTGTATGTAACCTTTCAAATTTGTATTTTTGTATCCTGTGGGTAAATACTTAATAATGTAATTTTGATAAGGGATTGCATTACATGTGTAAATTGTTTTGGGTAGTATAGACATTTTAACAATGTTCTTCTGATCCATGAACATGGAATGCTTTTCCATTTCTTTGTGTCCTCTTCAATTTCCTTATACTTTTCAAAGTACAGATCTTTTACCTCTTTCGTTAGGTTTATTCCTAGGTATATTATTGGTTTTGGTGCAGTTGGGACCAATTCCTTGGTTTCTTTTTCTGCTGCTTCATTATTGGCATATAGAAATGCAACAGATTTCTGCACGTTGATTTTATTTATTTATTTATTTAATTTTATTAAATAGTTTATTGTCAAGTTGGTTTCCATATAACACCCAGTGCTCATCCCAACAAGTGCCCTCCTCCATGCCCATCACCCCCCCTCCCCCCCCCCCCCCCCCCCCCCCCCCTCAGTATTCAAGAGTCTCTCATGGTTTGCCTCCCTCCCTCTCCCCCACTATCTTTCCCCTTCTTCTCCCCCTGGTCCTCCGTTAAGTTCCTCCTATACGTGCAAACATATGGTATCTGTCCTTCTCTGAGTTATTTCGCTCAGCATAACACCCTCAAGTTCCATCCATGTTGCTACACATGGCCAGATTTCATTCTTTCTCATTGCTATGTAGTATTCCATTGTATAGATAAACCACATCTTCTTGATCCATTCGTCCGTTGATGGACACTTAGGCTCTTTCTATGTTTTGGCTATAGATGTTGATTTTATATCCTGCAACTTTGCTATATTCATATATTGGTTTTTAGCAATTTTTTGCTGGAGTCTTTCAGATTTTCTAGAGTATCATATCATCTGCAAATAGTGAATGTCTGACTTCTTCCTTACAATTTGTATGCCCTTTATTTCTTTTTGTTGTCTGATTGCTGAGGCTAAGACTCCCAGTACTATGTTAAATAGTAATGGTGAGAGTGTCTTGTCTTGTTCCTGACCATAGGGGAAAGTTTTTCTCATTGAGGATGATATTAGCTGTGAGTCTTTCATATATGGCTTTTATGATGTTGAGGTATGTTCCATCTATCCCTACTTTGTTGAGGGTTTTAATCAAGCATGGATGCTGTATTTTGTCAAATGCTTTTTCTGCATCTACTGACAGGATCATATTTTTTTTATCCTTTCTTTTATTAGTGTGGTATATCATCATCTTGATTAATTTGCAAATGTTGAACCAGCCCTAAAGCCCAGGAATAAATCCCACTTGACCATGGTGAATAAGTCTTTTAATGTATTGTTGGATTCGATTTGCTAGTATTTTGTTGAGAATTTTTGCATTCATGTTCATCAGGCAAGTTGGCCTGTAATTCTCCCTTTTAGTGGGTCTTTGTCTAGTTTTGGAATCAGGGTAATATTGGCCTCATAGAATGAATTTGGAAGCTTTCCTCCCATTTCTATTTTTTGCAACAGTTTGAGAAGAATAGATGTTAACTCTTCTTTAAATGTTTAGGGGCACCTGGGTGGCTCAGTTGGTTAAGCGTCCACCTTCAGCTCAAGTCATGATCTCATGGTTTGTGGGTTTGAGCTTCCACATTGGGCTCTGTGCTGACAGCTCAGAGCCTGGCTCTTGCTTCGGATTCTGCATCTCCCTCTATCTCTGCCCCTCCTCCACTTATATTCTGACTCTCTCTCAAAAATAAATAAAACATTAAAATAAATAAATAAATGTTTAATAGAATTCTCCTGGGAAGCCATCTAGCCCAGGACTCATTTGTTGGGAGATTTTTGATAATGGATTCAATTTCTTTGTTGGTTATGAGTCTGTTCAAATTTTCTTTTTTTTTTTTGTAGTTTGTGAATTTCTAGGAATTTATCCATTTCTTCCTGATTGTCCAGTTTGTTGGCATACAATTTTTCATAGTGTTCTCTTGTTCTCTTAAAATTGTTTGTATATCTGTGGTGTTGGTTGTGATCTCTCCTCTTTCATTCATGATTTTTTTTTATTTTTAATTTTTTTTTTAAATTTATTTCTGAGAGAGAGACAGTGTGAGCAGGGGAGGGTCAGAGAGAGGGAGACACAGAATCCGAAACAGGCTCCAGGCTCTGAGCTGTCAGCACAGAGTCTGATGTGGGGCTCGAACCCATGAACTGTGAGATCATGACCTGAGCCGAAGTCGGACGCTTAACCGACTGAGCCACCCAGGCGCCCCATGATTTTATCTATTTGGGTCCTTTCTCTTTTCTTTTTGATAGGTCTGGCTAGGGGCTTATCAATTTTGTTTACTCTTTCAAAGAACCAGCTCTTAGTTTTGTTGATCTGTTCTACTTTTTTTGTTTGTTTGTTTCTATATCTTTTATTTCTGCTCTAATATTTATTATTGCCCTTCTGCTGGCTTTAAGCTTTATTTGCTTTTCCTTTGCTAGCAATTAGGTACAAGGTTAGATTGTTTATTTGGGACCTTACTTGCATCTTTAGATAGGCCTGATTTGTAATATACTTTCTTCTTAGGACTGCCTTTGCTGCATCCTAAAGGGTTTAGACCTTAGTGTTTTCATTTTCATTGGCATCCATGTATTTCTTTAATTTCCTGGCTAACCCATTCATTCTTTAGTAGGATGTTCTTTAACCTCCATGTATTTGAGGGCTTTTCAATTTTCTTCTTGTGGTTGATTTCAAGTTTCATAGTGTTGTGATCTGAAATATTCATGGTATGATCTCAATCTTTTTGTACTTGTTGAGGACTGCTTTGTGACCCAGTATGTGATTTATTCTGGAGCATGTTTCATGTGTACTAGCGAAGAATGTGTATTCTGCTGCTTTAGGATAAAATATTCTGAAGTCTATCTGGTCCAGTGTGTCATTCAAAGCCATTGTTTTCTTGTCGATTTTCTGCTTAGATGATCTGTCCTTTCCGTAAGTGGAGTGTTAAAGTCTCTTAGCTTTATTATCAATGAGTTTCTTTATGTTTGTTATTGATTCATATATTTGGGTGCTACCAAGTTGGAGGAATATCTATAATTGTTAGTACTTTTTCTTTAAAAATTCATTTTATTTTATTATTTTATTAATGTTTTTTAATTTATTTTTGAGAGAGAGAGAGAGACAGCATGAGCAGGGGAGGGTTAGAGAGAGAGTAAATAATTACAATTGTTAGTACTTTTTCTTTAAAAATTCATTTTATTTTATTATTTTATTAATGTTTTTTAATTTATTTTTGAGAGAGAGAGAGAGACAGCATGAGCAGGGGAGGGTTAGAGAGAGAGTAAATAATTACAATTGTTAGTACTTTTTCTTTAAAAATTTATTTTATTTTATTTTTATTAATGTTTTTTAAATTTGTTTTTGAGAGAGAGACACAGCGTGAGCAGGGGAGGGCCAGAGAGGGAGATACAGAATCCGATGACAGGCTCCAGGGTCTGAGCCAGCTGTCAGCACAGAGCCCGACGCGGGGCTCGAATCCACGAACTGTGACCTGAGCTGAAGTTGGACGTTCAACCAACTGAGCCACCCAGGTGCCCCTAAAATTTTTTTAAATGTTTATTTGAGAGAGCATGCGATTGGGGGAGGGGTAGAGAGGAAAGGAGACCAATAATCCCAAGCAGGTTTCACACTGTCAACACAGAGCCTGATGTGGGGCTTGAACTCACAAACTGTGAGATCATGACCTGAGCCAAAATGAAGACTCAGACACTTAACCAACTGAGCCACCCAGGCACCCCTATAACTGTTAGTACTTCTTGATCAATACACCCCTTAATTATGATATAATCCCCTTCTTCATCTCTTGTTATTGTCTTTGTTTTAAAATTCAGTTTTTCTGATATAAGTATGGCTACTCTGGCTTTCTTTTTATGTCCATTAGCATGATAGGTGGTTCTCCATCTCCTCACTTTCAATCTGCAGGTGTCCTTAGGTCTAAAATGAGTCTCTTATAGGAAGCATATAGATGTGTCTTGTTGTTTTTATCAATGCTGATACCTTCTGTCTTTTGACTGGAGTATTTAGTCCATTTACATTCATAGTGATTATTGTAAGACGTGAATTTAGTGCCATTATGTTACCTGTAGAGCTGTGGAGTCCTCCTTAAAATTTCTTGTAGGCCTGGTTTAGTGGTCATGAACTCCTTTATTTATTTATTTATTTATTTATTTATTTATTTATTTATTGGTCTGCAAAACTTTATCTCTTATTCTGAATGACAGCCTTGCTGGATAAAGAATTCCTGGTTGCATATTTTTACCATTCCACACGTTGAATATTTCTTCTCACTCCCATCTGGCCTGGCAAGTTTCAGTGGACACAGCCTCTAACCTTATGTGTCTACCCTTGTAGGTTAAGGAAGTTTTGTACCTAGCTGCTTTCAGAATTCTCTTTATCTTCGTATTTTGCAAATTTCACTATGATATGTCGTGGTATTGACTTATTCTTGTTTTGAGTGGCGTTCTCTGTGCTTCTTGGACTTGAATGCCTGTTTCCTTCCCCAGATCAGGAAAGCTTTCAGCTAAAATTTGTTCAAATAAACCTTCTCCCTCTTTTTCTTACTCTTCTTCTTCTGGGATTCCCATGATACGGATAGTGCGTTCTACAAATCTATAATGGATTTGTAGAATCATTGAGTTTCCTAAGTTTCCCTTCGTGATCTAATAGTTTTCTTTCCCTCTTCTTTTCAACTTAATTATTTTCCAGAAATTTATTTTTTGTATCACCTATTCTCTCCTCTGCTTCTTCAATCCTCATGTGAATATATCCAGTTGGTTTTGCAACTCTGTTATAGCATTTTTAATTTCAGTTTGACTAGTTTTTAGATCTTTGATCTCAGCAGTAAGAGTTTCTCTGGTGTCTTTTATGCTTTTTTTCCAAGCCTAGCTAGTAGTCTTATGACAGTTGCTCTAAATTCTTGCTTAGATATATTGCTTATTATCAATTTTGAGTAAGTCCCTGGCTGTGATTTCTTCTTTACCTTTCTTTTGGGAAAATTCCTCTGACTTGTCATTTTGGCTAAGTTTCTGTCTTTTGCATGTTTTGAAAGCTTGGTATGTTCCCTTCATCTGAGAATAATACTGTATTAAAAAGGGGTCATGCACTGTCCAGGGCCTGGCACTTCAGTAAGTGATTTTGATGTACGCTGTGTACCCTCTGCTATTGCATTTTGGCTCTTTCCCACTGGTCAGTCCTCTACAGAGCTCCTCCTGCTTACAGTGGGAAGTGTTTGGACCTTTAACTAGGTGTGCCTTGATATGTTTGTTAAAATAAGCCTCTCACCTGCCACCCTATCTCCCTCCAACCAAGGAGATCCTTCTGCCAGTCCACAGATTGATTTCATGGGTGTTCCAAGAGACCTGATATCAATACAGCTGTGTTTGAGGGATGAAAAAGGCCCAAGGTCCCCCTACTTCTTCATCATCTTAACTCCTCCCCTCTAGTGTGAACTTTTGTTGATTTTTGCTCTATCACATCCACTCATCTTTCTCCTATTACTAGTATCCCAAATTTTGTTTTCGGGAAACTACTCCACTCTCATCTCACTTTGTTTGAGGGAGATTCCACTCAAGATGCAGCGTGCATTTCTGGCCTAAACCAGTCAGGACATTCTATTCCCTCAGACAGCGTGGTTAGTTTAGTCCAGACTAAGCCAGACTTTTTGCTAGGAAGAGGACATTTTCCTTTTTTATTCTCCCTGGACTGGAGGGTGTGAGCCTGTACCTGGACTCGACAAGGGGGAAAGCTGTATTAAAATGGAGTCAAAACACAGAAAAGAGCAAGGTCAGACTGAAAAAGAGAAAAAGAAAGAAGCAGACACTTGTCCTCATGTCACTACTTGAAGTCCCAAATCTATCTGTGTTCTGAACTAGCCCTGGACTTTTCTATCATATGAACCAATAAAGGTTTTTGTTTGTTTGTTTAAACTCTAGGATGGGTTTCCTATTACTTGGATTCAAAGCGTCCTAACTGATATAATCTTGAAATCAATTAACTTGTGGGCTCTTCTTCTATTCCTCTTCCTTTTCCTCCTCCTCCTCCTTCTCCTCCTCCTTTTATTCTTTTCTTTCTTGAACAATAAGGTCCTAAAGCCATTGGTGAGGTAGGGCATGTTAAACATTTGCTCCTGGCCAAAGGACCCCAGTGGCCCAGAATAGGGCAGTAGAATCCAGTGGAGTAAGGAGGGCACTGTTCAGGAAGTGATAGGCATGGGTTGTTAGAGCCTGAGAAGGTAAGGATGGTATCCAGGGGCAAGGGCAATCTCAGCCTACATGAGTGAAGAGGGGGCTCTGCAGAGGTGGTTTGGCTTGGGGTGTCAGAACCCGAGCAGGATGAAGAGGATATCCACATGGGATAGATGCTCAACATGGAGTATTTAGGCCTGAGAAGAGCGAGAAGGGCATCCAAATGGAAGGACAGCCTGATTTTGGAAGTTAGAACCTAAACAGAGTGAGGAGGGTATCTATGTAGAGGGGCAGCCCATCCCATCATTGAATCTGCTAGGATTCAATGAGAACACAGTGTCATTTACATGATATTCCTGGTAAAGATGAGTGATCTGAATTTAATCATAAGGAACCATTAGACCAACCTAAAAGGATGACATAGTACAAACAAACAGCCTATAATCTTCAAATGGTGAAAGTCATGGCAATCAAGGAAAGACTGAGGAGTTTCTTAGATTCCTTATTTCAGAGTTAAGAAGCGGCAGTTGTTTTACACTAACTACTTGTTCAGTTTTCAATTTCTTTAAAAAAATACTATGTGGGTTGCCTGGGTGGCTCAGTCAGTTAAGCGTCCAACTCTTGGTTTTGGCTCAGGTCATGATCTCACAGTTAGTGGGTTCTAGCCCTGTACTGGGCTCTGTGCTGACAGTGTGATGCCTGCTTGGGATTCTCTCTCTCTCCCTCTGCCCCTTCCCTGCTTGTTCTTTCTCTCAAAAATAAGTACATATTTAAAAAACATTATGTGAGTTTTTCAGTGAGATTTTCTAAATAAACATGGTTCATAAATGTTCAAGGTTTCTGGAATTTGGTTACAAAATGCATCACAAAAATGTCATAACTTTAAGAGAGTTAAATGTCCTACTTACAAAGAAATTTTTATATTAAAGCAAATGTTATCATTTAATAGAAAATTAGAGGGCATATATATTCAACAAGTGTTAATAGCTATTCCATGGGAAGTAATGGGGAAAGAGTGATCTATTCTACAGTGTATACAGGTCACATGTCTTACAGATTTTATATGTAATATTTCTCCTCTGAAGATTAGGCTGTATTAGACAGGAATAAAAAGGGAAAATTACTAGCTAAAAGTTTCAAGTTGCCCCTTCCATATAGAATACTTCCATTTTGAGAACACCAACAGAAACATTTATAGACATTCTAATTCTGTGGCTTTATCCTATTTCTCCAATTTTTATCCAATTTTTAATCTTGGACACAGAAGTAGATAAGAAGTGTAGAGCAAAACAAAACAAAACAAAGAGCATTTGAAGATTTGCTGATCAGTTATTAGCTAATGTTTGGATTTAGGATTTTCTCCCTTTTTAAAAGAAGCTAAATCTGCCTTTCTTCTTCCATATGGCCATCAGCTCAGCGATCATCTCCTCAGCCCAGGTGGCTACCAACACGTGTTCAGAGAGAGTCATTTTGTATAAGCCTACCCTTGCAGAGAATAATTTGTTCTTCCTGCTTGCAGAAATTTATTTCTGGCAGCAGTTTCTGCCTCCTCATTACTTTCCTCATTCTCATTTGCTGGGCTTAACCCATTCTACCTAACCCTATTGCTGTACTTCAGTCATACACACTGGAACGTTCTAATAATGTCATTCTCGGGGTTCTTAAATTCTAGAAATTATCACGTCTAACTCCTTCATTTTACAAATGAGGACCCTTGGATCTACTGAGGTTCAGTAACTTGCCCTTGTTCACGTGACCATTAAGTGAAAGATCCAGTAATGGAACCCAGCTCTCCTCACAATTGTGTGGTGTTCTTTCTTCTATAGAACATGGTTTTGTGTTATAAAATTTGCCCACCTTGTAAGTGGAAACATCTCTTTGTGCCCTTTAAAATTTCATTCTTTGGATGCAGTCTAAGACAAGTAGTGTAGTTTAACGTCAAGTTTGCAGAAGATGTAGTGAATGAAGAATGCATGACAAATGATAAACTTAGGTACATTTGAAGATGAGTGAATACAATACTTTTTTAAAAGGTTGAAGAACTTAACTAACCCAATACTTTAAGAATTGGAAATCTAATATGCAAAAGCCACCGGATAAATCCTTAAACCCAGTGAAAAGCAAAATCATTTATACTGGAATCTAATCAAATGAATGAAGAAACTTATACTGGAATAAGAATTTTAGTAACTTTTGATTGAGAAGTTTGATCAGAAGAGAAAAATGTAGTATAAGAAAAGAAAAGTCATTAAGGAGAATTTAGTGGTTAAGTTATAAATTCAGGAGAAACTTGCAAGCCTGCCCAATTTGAGAAGTGAATTAGACCTTGTAGAGGCAGAGAGGTACAACAAGAAGAGAAAATAGGCAGAACAGAGGAATGTTATAGATTTTTTTTAACCCCGAGAGTAAGGGTAGCCAGGCACATGGAAGGAATCTAACTAGGTAGAGTTGAGGTCTTAGACAAAGCACTCTACAACACAATGCACTCCTAAGAGCTCTGACATTTTCTGCACTGCCCACCAGCAATGTACGAGGTTGCAGCTTCTCTACATCCTTGTCAATACCTGTTATTTTTCTATTTTTAAGTTATAGCCATACGACATAAGTAACAAAAGCAGAAGTAAGTAAGTGGAAGTACATTGAACTAAGAGGATTCTACACAGCAAAAGAAGCAATCAACAAAATGAAAAGGGAACCTACAGAATAGAAGATATTTGCACATCCTATATCTAATTAGGGGCTAAAAATCAAAATATATAAGGAATTCATGCAACTAAACAGCAAAAAAAAAGTTTTTAATGGACAAAGAAACTGAATTTTCCAAAGATGTGAAGATAACCAAAAGGTGCATGAAAAGATGCTCAACATCACCAACAATTAGAGAAATGCAAATCAAAGTCACAATGAGATGTCATATTGCACCTGTCAGAATTGCTATTATCAAAAAGACAAGAGATAGCAAGTGTTGGCAAGCATGCGGAGAAAAGGGACCCAGTGCATACTGTTGGCGGGAATGTAAATTGGTACAACCCCTATGAAAAACAGTATGCAGTTTCCTCAAAACATTAAACATAGGGACACCTGGGTTGCTCAGTCAGTTGAACATCTGACTCTTGATTTTGGCTTAGGTTGTGATTCCACAGCTGTGGGATTGAGCCTGTGTTGAGCTCTGTGCTGAGTGCTGAGCTGAAACTGAAAATAATTACAGCCATTCTAATAGGTGTGAAGTAGTGTTTTGTGGTTTCAGAATAAGAGGTTTTTTTTAAATGTTTTATTTATTTTTGAGAGAGAGAGATAGGGACAGTGTGAGCAGGGGAGGGTCAGAGAGAGAGGGAGTCACAGAATCCGAAGACAGGCTCCAGGCTCTGAGCTAGCTGTCAGCACAGAGCCCGACGCGGGGCTCGAACCC
This sequence comes from Hyaena hyaena, assembly GCF_003009895.1. Lineage (NCBI taxonomy): Eukaryota > Metazoa > Chordata > Mammalia > Carnivora > Hyaenidae > Hyaena > Hyaena hyaena. The sequence continues at coordinate 5,033,629 of NW_024080642.1, read as the reverse complement.
ACAAACCGTGAGATCATGACCTGAGCCAAAGTCGGACGCTTAATCGACTGAGCCACCCAGGCACCCCAAAAATTTTAACCATGAATGTCATAGTACTGGAAAACTTGAAGCCAAGTTGTTACCACCGTTTTAATGAGAAAATTCTTATCTTTTTACCTTTCTTCATAGATTCTTTTTCCATTCCCTCCTTATATGTGTACAAGAGTTCATCAACTTCCTTCAGATCCAGGAAGCCTGAGCAATCATTGTCCCACTTCTGAAACAGGGCTTCTAGGAGAAGTTCCCGTCGGACTTTGGAAGCATTATGTCTACTCTAGGATAGAAACAGGATAACAAAGCACAGAAGACACACTATTCATTGTGCTAGCTGCCATCCTATGTTTATTCCCCCCAAAGTGCAACACTATTTCTAAAAGCAACTTTATTTAAAAAAAAACACAAACAACTGGGACTAAGCATGATATTAATGGGAAAATGAAGCACTTAATGTTAATGCTAATATTTAATGTTAATACTATTTCTCTGTTTCACCTCTAGACCAAACAAACAAACAAATGAACAAAAAACAAACCAGGCATTCTCTGCATTGGACTAAAACACATTAACTTAGGAAAGAGACTACACCTCTTTTTTAATTTTTTTTTATTTTTTAATGTTTTATTTATTTCTAGGAGAGAGAGAGAGAGACAGAGTGAGCAGGGGAGGGTCAGAGAGAGAGGGAGACAGAGACTCTGAAACAGGCTCCAGGCTCTGAGCTGGCAGTCAGCACAGAGCCTGACACGGGACTCGAGCCCACGAACCGTGAGATCATGACCTAAGCGAAAGTCGGACGCTTAACCGACTAAGCCACCCAGGCGCCCGAGACTACACCTCTTAAGAATCTTTGATTCATTCCTTTCCATTCCCTTGCTATTGTTCAGGAATATTATAAATATATGGTGTGCTCTACCTGGCTTCTTGAGGGGGTATGCTGTGTAGTTAAGGAGGATGTATAGCAGTGTTCAAAACATGAAAAATGACCACGTTCAAAAAAGATTTTTTATATTTAATATTGACCCCACTTGACACTGATTCTATTTACCTTTTAGATTTTTTACTAGTTTAATTATAATCTCAGTCAGATAGTAACTATTATCGGGCATCTGGGTGGCTCAGTCTGTTAAGCATCCAACTTCGGCTCACATCATGATCTCACGGTTTATGAGTTTGAGCCCTGCATCAGGTTCTGTGCTGACTGTACAGAGCCTGCTTGGGATTCTTTCTCTGTCCCTCTGTCTGTGCTCCTCCCCAACTTGCGAGCTCTCTCTCAACATAAATACATAAACTTAAAAAAAAAGATAGTAACTATTATAGAGATTTAATCACTAAAAGAAAGTGAATATATAAAATTTGGTTAAATGGGGGAATTGGATTTGAGGATGCAAAGGGAGATCAACTCTAGAATTAGGCTGAGAAGACTCATGAGACTGATGAGATGAGTGAATATGCCCAGAGAATGTAGTTTATGTATTTCACAAAAGAGCACATAAATTGTTTATATCAGCTAATGTGTGTGCATTTATCTACTACTCAAGTAAGTAGTAAGTTCTTAGGAATTATGTATTACCTGGATTCACATGAATAAAAATATGTACTCAAATCATAATTGTATCCCTAGGTATGTGCCTTTGTAAATGTATTCACAAAGCAGACAGTGCGCGTGCGCGCACACACACACACACACATTTTTGCATATACACATATCTGGTCTTCTGAATCTGCTCTTCAAGCTTCAGAGGAGGAAAAACAAAGCTGTACAATAAAGTGTCTCTTGCCACCAGCAATCATATTACTATTAGGGGACTAAATTCTCTGGAGTGTGACCTTGGAGCATTTGACAATAAAATAAAATATTGAATGGCTGTGCTCATTGAAATAAGATGATAAATTTGGTTGTAAATTTCTAAAGAGCCACATTAGGAGAAACTGAGGTTGAGAGATTTACTAATAACAGTGACCTCACCTGTTTTATTTTATTTCATTTTATTTTTTAAGTTCATATGTATATTTCATTAAAGAATTAAGAATTTTTAACAGATGCATCAAGTGTACTGATGCTTTAAAGTTATATAAAAGCAATGGGAAGGGGGCCAACAGAAAGAACTGCTTTTTGGGGTGGAGGCAGCATCGAAGAACTCCTGAGCCCTGTGGAGACCAATGTAGCCTCACTTTGCTGAGGATCCTGACTACAGACCGAACTGTAAGATGTAGACCAGCTCTCCAGGCTGAAGAGCAGGGGAGATAGGGCCTCTGCAGGGTAGATGTCTGAGGCAGAGGCCAGGGCCCAGGTTGTGTGCTCTATCTAACAAGAGAGCCTCCATGAGGATCCTAGAGCTCAAGGTTGGAAAAGGAAGCGAAGACCTGGCATTCTTATGATTCTCCCTGCCATCTCCAATGCCAAAGGAGCCCAAGGTAGGTGAATATATTTAAGGCTTTCTCTGCTGGTGCCAGTTAGCATACATTCTTTACTGGGGCGGCATCCACTCTTGAGGTCCCTGTCAGCCCTTGGGACATGATCTTGGTCCTCTGGTACCTCAGGCATCTGATTCTTTCATCTGACTTGATAAACCAGCTGCTGTCTCAGAGGCTCCTTCTGCCCCGTCAACACTGCCCTCAGATGTCACCAAGGTCTAGCCATGTACTCCAGCCCCTACTCCAAAGCATTCCTTCTCAAAGCATTTCACAGCATGGCAAACTTCCTGCTGGCTCTTACACCTCTACAATTGGCTCTCAGGGGCTTTGTCTGACAGTCCTTTCCCTGCTTCCTAAGTATTGGTATTCCTGAGACTCAGTTCTCTGCCATCATCTCATGCACGCTTCCTTGGAGACTTATAAATCAAGGTATTTAAAATGGGGACATTTTATTAACATTAGTTTCTTATGAATCTACCAGGGATGCAGCAAAGGCCATCTTTCCCAGGATCTTGGGGAAACTGCTAGAGCATCAGGTGTTCCCACTAGAGACAGTTTTCAAGGCCGTGCCTCATGTGTACATCTCCTCCACCCGCCCCCACGCAGTTCTGAGGCATTAACTCAGGGACTGCCTCATGGGCCCAAGGGCTCTGTTAACCCAATCTTGTCAGGCAAAAGGAGGGCTGGGGGCACCTTAGTGGCTCAGTTGATTGAGTGTCCAGCTTTGGCTCAGGCCATGATATCATAGTTCGTGAGTTCGAGCTCTGCATTGAGCTCACTGCTGTCAGTGCAGAGTGCATTTTGGATCTTCTGTCCCATCTCTCTCTGCCCCTTCCCTGCTTGTGCTCTCTCTCTCAAAAATAAATAAATCTTAAAAAAAAAAAATAAAAGAAGCCTGAACGGAAAGGCCTGTAGCACCTGGCATTGCTTTTTGTCCTCTGCTAGGTTTGGTGGTTCCTTGAAAAGCAGTCAGTGTCTGGATCTGGGGTGAACATTGGTGCCACTTGGCCCTTCTCACCTGTACTCCCAAGTAGGAAGTTAACTTCCTCTTTCCAGGCACCTTCCTTGGGACTGGGACTGGGAAAACTCCATCACTCATTCTGGTTATGAAGCTCGGTCTTAAAAAGTTCTGAACCATAACAGGCAGGAATGAACTAGTGCACATAAAGCCACTTTACATGACTTCTGTATGCTACTGAGGGGGGGGGTGGTCAGAGGAGTGGCAGCAGGAGCCTCTGCCTCTCCTTACCTGGGCATCCCTGATCACCCTTACCATTCTCATGTCCTTCCCCCGGCCCTGCCCTGCAAAGCATTCCAGACTTTTGGAGATCACTGCCAATGACTGAAAAGCCCAAATAGAACTGAGGACAAGAGCCTGGGTATCTGAGGTCATCTAGTCACCTCTCATTGCTGGCAACCCTCACTGAGGGTCTTTGCTTCCAACAGCTCTGAATACACCAGAACTTGTTCATTTAACAAGCAATTGAGGGCTATGGGTCTGCACAGGCTTAATCGGTGACTCATGTATATCTGCCCCCACTGTCCCATGAGATGATGACATGGCATTTCTGTATGTGTCAGCTCCATATGCCCTAGGAGTGTGCTGTCTGTTAGGGAAGATGGGGCAGATAAAAATAAGTTAAAAGGCGCTCATTATCCAAAAAGAACTGAGACCTGAAAAAGTTTCTCTGAGTCAACCTACTTAAAATGGAGACCAGAGTGGCATATAATAAATAGTGGGAAAGGTTTGATTGGAACTTCTTGCAAAATGAAACTACTACTAAAACTAGTATCTCTTAACAAAATGTAATTGGAACTACGGGATAATTCGTAGAACAAAATTATTTTAAGTATATTTCCCTCCTAAAATTATATGATTGCACAATAGGATATCATTTCCATAGGGCACTCAGTCATTTTTGCAAAGTTAGTCAAGGGCTTCCTCAGTTTTCCTGATGACCTCTCTTTCTCTGTTATTTATATTCAAGTTAGTTAACATGCAGTGTAGTCTGGTTTCAGGAGTAGAACCCAGTGATTCATCTCTTACATATGACACCCAGTGCTCATCCCTAAAAAGTGCCCTCCATGATGCTCATCACCCATTTAACCCACACCCCTGCCCCCACTCCAGCAACCCTCAGTTTGTTCTTTGTATTTAAGAGTGTCTTATGATTTGCCTCCCTGTTTTTTTTTTAATTTTAATGTTTATTTATTTTTGAGACAGAAAGAGAAAGACAGAGCATGAGAGGGGGAGGGACACAGAGAGTATGAGACACAGAATCCAAAGCAGGCTTCAGGCTCTGAGTTGTCAGCACAGAGCCTGATGAGGGGCTCGAACCCACAGACCGTGAGATCATGGCCTGAGCCTAAGTCGGATGCTTAACCAACTGAGCCACCCAGGTGCCCTTGCCTCCCTGTTTTTATCTTATTTTTCCTTCCCTTTCCCTATGTTCATCTGTTGAGTTTCTCAAATTCCACATGAGTGAAATCATATGATACCTGTCTTTCTCTGATTGACTTATTTTGCTTAGCATAATACTCTCCAGTTCCATCTACGTTGTTGCAAATGGCAAGATTTCTTTATTTTTTCATTGTTGAGTAGTATTTCATTGTGTATATATACCACATCTGAAGACCTCTCTTTATCCATTATCTCATTGATACTCAAATCACCCCCATGAAGTACCTACTCGGTTCCATGAAGCTCTTCATTCATTAATGGACCTGACTCTCAGATCTTCATTTGCCAATGACTACAATCATTTTGAGCAATTTCCCAATAGCATTTTCATGGCTTTATGAAATTCTATGTTTTAAAACTTAAATTTTACTTTGGCACCATTTCGTTGTATTGTCAATGTCAGAAGTTTATGACATCCCACAGTCTTAAGTATGAGATGGGCTATGACAGGTGGATTGTGTTAGGTAAGGAGCTGTTTAAAAAGAGACAATAGGCCCAATATGGAGTTACTTGTGCTAAGCCCTATGTCAGCAAATCATGGCTTAATAATTAACCTAAGTGCATCTTCAGCTCCCTAGGCATAACCTTTAACCAGTCATCATGGAAATACCTAGTCAGCACTAGTGAGGTCATCCACTTGATAGACCCCTTCTATTCCCTTAGAAAGGCGACCTTCCTGGAATAATGCATTCTTTACTAATAATTCACCTTCCCAGCCCCATTTCTGCCTTTTAAAAACGTTGGAGCCCTTCAGATCTCCTTTCCACTGCTGGATGGGATGCTGCTGAACTCATGAGTTGTTGAATCAAGCCAATTTGATCTTTAAAGTTACTCAGTTGAATTTTTGTTGTTTAATAATAATTTTAATAAGTAATTTAAAAATAGTTTTTATTTATTTTTGAGACAGAGAGAGTCAGAGCATGAGCAGGGGAGGAGCAAAGAGAGAGGGAGACACAGAATCTGAAACAGGCTCCAGGCTCTGAGCTGCCAGCACAGAACTGGATGCAGGGCTCGAACCCACGAACTGCGAGATCATGACCTGAGCCGAAATCGGACACTTAACCGACTGAGCCACCCAGGCACACCTAATAAGTAATTTTTTAGATGGTCAGTTGTTTGGAGAAAACTTTTCATGTATGATGACTTTAGCTTTCCTCTACAACTTTACTATTTTTTAAATAATTTTTTAAAGTTTATTTTATTTATCTTGAGAGAGAGAGAGAGAGCAGCACAGCAAGGGAAGAGAGTGAAGGAGAGAGAGAGAATCCCAAGCAGGGTCTGCATTGTGAGTGCAGAGCCTGATACGGGGCTCAGACTCGTGAACTGTGAGATCATGACCTGAGCGGAAATTGAGTCGGACCCTTAACTCACTGAACCACCCGGGTACTCCTCCTCTACAACTTTAGAGGAACTGGGATACTGAGATACTTAGAATGGCTCAAAGGAGAAAGAAAGCCCATTGACATATCTGACCAGAGAGCCTGTCTTTGAGGGGCAGCGGTGACTTCAACTGATGGCAGTACTGGGTCAGCATGAGTCAAGTCAAGAGGGCACGTTTGGGGAACTGAGCTGGAGTGCGTGGGTTAAAAGAGGCCAAGAAAGTCTATTTCAGGTGAAACGCTGGTCCTAATTCTCTAACTATTTGGGATTTCTGACCAGAAAATTGAAGAAGATGATAACAGTTAAGATTTATTATGGGCCAGGCACTGTTTAAGTACTTATATTACACCTTTAATTCTCCTATCAAGCTGGTGAGGTCAGTACAATTGTATCTTCATTTGAAATAAAGGCAGCTGAGCCAGTATTGCTGTTAAGGCTCTGGCCCAAGGTTACACAGCAAATAAACAGCAGAATCGTGGTTTGAGTCTGGGCCCTCTGCCTCCAGAAGCCATGCTCCCAACCCCTGCCCTACCCAGTCTCTCCTTAATCAGGGTCAGCTGGGAGTGAGTGTTGGGAGGATGAAGTAGGAAAAACAGTAAGAGGCCATGTGCAGGACAAAAGGCTTAAATCAGAATAGAGAAGGCTCAGGATCGACTTTTTATTTCCAAAATCCAGAACCATATTAAATTATGCATGAAGCAGTCTATGTTGCAAGAAAGAATTAGCTCAGTCACTGAAATTGTCTAAATTTCTTAGGAGAAACTCCCCCATTCAACTGCAAGACTTCCACCTCTAACACAGAGACAAATCTACATTTAAGATCTTTGACGGCAGACACAGACTCCATTAGGCGTTGAGACAACGTTAGCCTGAAGAAGCTAGAGCTGGGTGTGTGTGTGTGTGTGTGTGTGTGTGTGTGTGTGTGTGTAGCCCTAGGCTGCTCTGACTCAGGGTTTGTGGGACCTGTGATCGAGCCCCCTTAATTGCTTATTTAGGGTGTGGCTTTGCCCACTCTAATCTGTTTTCATTTCTCATCTGCAGGGATGTTTTTCCAGTCAACTCACAAGGCTTTTGTTCTTCCGACCTCACCTGTTTTATCAATATATAATATTACTCACCTGTTCTAAGCCACTTATTTTTTCTTCTTTTGTTTCAACATAGCCCCTCTTAAAAAAGGATGTGAGGGTCTCACTGACACTCAAGGGGGCATCTTCACCAACAAATGTCTCCAGAAGTTGCACAAACTGGAGCAGATTGAAGGAAACTCCATTAAAAGCACTCCCACCTTTTACTTCTTTGTAAGACTGAATATTTCTGATAATTGAGTGTAGGTCTATTAAGCAGGAAACATAAAACAGTAAAGTGAACAATTTCTTAAAGCTTAAAAAATATATGAGTACTTTTTGTAATAAACATCTGCTACTTTTTTCCTGTTGGGAATCCATGCTCCTTTCATGAGGAAAACATCTCTTCCCCGCTGTCAGATTATATGAAACAGGTGGTACTCAGCCTCCCCCACCCTCGCAACAAAAATGACCATGTGATATAGGTCTGGCCAATGATTCCCATAAGACAGTAATGTTATCTACTACATATGCCAATGAGAATGAGCCCAGAACTTTTTTGGGGAACTATTGGGGAAGAATCACTCTTTTTGTCTTCTGATTCCTGAACTAGTAGGATATAGGCTTAGCAATACTTTTATAAATGTATAAAAAAAGCCACAACATGGAGAAAACTACCTAAAACTGAAAGTTACACATAGAGGAATGGGACTGAGAGGCAGAGATGGTATCTCGCTGCTATCATTTAGCCCTTGGATTCATTTGTGCCTGAAGCCAGCTGTAGTCTGGACTTCACAGTTAAATAAATCTATAGATACCATGCAAACTCTCCCCTAAAGAGCCTTGACTAATATATTTATCTTGAAGCTCAATGTTATGAAGCATATTTCATAAAATATCAGTCCTTATGTTTGATGTATTTATTGATTCAATCATTCATGTCCTGTGCCTTCCACATGAGTTTGACATGACTTGAAAATAATGACCCATGCAATTTTTTTAGACAGTAAAGCAACACTGAAATAAAGAAGTAAGACCAGAAGAAGAACATGAACTAGCAGGCCACAAGAGCTTGACCAATGTCATGCATTTTTACCAAAATATTTTGAGGATAGAAAGTTTGTTATTTGACCCAGGCTTAAATGAAAAAAAAATTGCTGAAAGGAAGAAAATAATCTTATATATATAATATATAGATAATTAGTCCTAGTTCTTATTGATGAAAGGTAAAATTATAAAATGGCATATGAATACTTGTTGGAATAATCATTGTTAAATACATGGTTTACCTGAGAGCTAAAAGTTATTCTTTGCTCTCTCTGTTGAGTAGATGTTTCTTTATAAGCCTTCAAAAACATAACAGATTCTCACCTGTCTGACATGTTGAGTTATGGGACTACCAGGGAAAGGAATAGCTAGAATGATTTCTATTGAGTTCTAATATCCAATATCTGATTCCTTTTGTACGTGGATCATAGCTTCAAAGTAGCTGTGGGGCCATGTAATGGTCAAAAAAATTATATACTAATGCATATGACTTAAAGCAGAAAGGCATTCTTCAATAAGACATGCCTACATGTACACTACTGCCAAAACATCCACCTTGTATATGTTTAGATCTATCAGCTCAGGGACAAAATAATGCAAGGATCACCCTGCCATTGTGTCTTGGCTAAGTTCATGATGTACCACAGTAAATCAAATTCATCAACTGGACTGCCATCTATCCTTCCTAATTTGGTTGCTGACATGTACCTGTGAACCTGGAGTTACTGTAGAGTAATTTTGCTTGTTTTTCATCTTTGCATTTGATATAATCCATCTTCCAGTTACATGTCAAAAGTTTACCTACAAAACATACATTCCGTAACATAGACAATTTAATTTCACTTTCATAATATTTTTGTTCTAGAGTATAAATGAAAGGAGGATTAAATGAGAAGTCACCTGACCATGACTTTCCTTCTATTTTTTGGGACTTCTCACAAGATGGATCTTTCTGAACTTCCTTTTTTGTAGTTTCTAAAAGGTACAAAAGAAAGTACCTATAGTGAATTGGAATTTAAATAGAAACTTGAAAGAAAAAACAAAAGGCCTATGAATTGGACATTATATATTCTATGATAAATTCCCAAGTTAATAAATGAGAAAAATGCATATAGAACACTAAAAACTTTCTATCAGATAATTTCCTATATATATTCTATCATATTCAACCACACGATATCATTTAATAACTTTAGTTGTTGAGAGCAGCTCTCTGACAAAAGCTATGTGTTGTATCCAAATTTGGCCACTCGATTTGAGGGCTACATTTTCTAGTCTGTTACAGTGAGGTGTCACCAAATGCCTAAATTCTGACCAATGTCAGTGTAAGCAAGTGATGTAATGCCTATCCCTTCTCCTTTCTCCTTATCTTCTGGTCAGAATGCGGACATAGTAGTGAGTCATCCTGAGCTATGTGGTTAAGGGAGACACAAGCTAGGACTTGAGCCATTGCTGGTTTCATGAGACTGAGCTGTCATATAAGTTTTGACTTTTATATCAGAAGGAAAGAAATTTCTATGCTGTTTAAACATTGCTATTTTGCTATTTTGTTTTATTTTTATGTTTTTTTTTTTAGACACTGTCATTTGGGATCACTGTTACACATAGCCAAAATCAAGTCATCACTAATAACATCTGATTGAATAGTAACTTCACAAATTTTCTAGCTGCATCCCTCCTATGTAAGGATAGCCAGAAATTAGTGGCCCTATTGTGTGGAGAAATAAACATACTGCTGAAAAAAAAATGTGAGATTTCAAATTAGTTCATGATAATGTAGCATCTAGAACACAGGTTACTCATTTCTTTTAAAAATGTTTTTTTTTAATGTTTTTATTTATTTCTGAGAGAGAGAGAAAGAAAGAGAGAGAGTGTGTGAGCAGGGGAGGGTCAGAGAGAGAGGGAGATACAGAATCTGAAACAGCCTCCAGTCTCCGAGCTAGCTGTCAGCACAGAGCCTCATGCGGGGCTTGAACCCATGAACCGTGAGATCATGACCTGAGCCGAAGTCAGACGCTTAACTGACTGAGCCACCCAGGTGCCCCAGGTTACTCATTTCTTAGGAGTTTTAAATAAGGATTTTCTTTGGGACTGTGGGACTTTAAAATGAAAGAGAAGAACTTTAAAAATATTCATGCCTCACTGAGGCCTTAAGTGGTATTGAGACAGGCTAAGTTAGACTTTTTCAACAAAAAGGCATACAGTGGCATAGGTAATTCAGAGGGAAAGTCTTTTGCAAAGTAAATATTTGAAATGCAGGGTGCTTTCTGTCTTCAATGTAACTTTCAGAAATGTTTCTAGAGCATATATCTTATATAAGTGAAAAAAGCAAGATCCATTTTACAGTTGAAATAAAAGAAATTTTAGGGATGTCTAGGTAGCTCAGTTGGTCGAGTGTCTGACTCTTCTCTTGATTTCAGTTCCGGTCATGAACCCAGGGTCATAGGATGGAGCCCTGTGTTAGGTTCTGTGTTGAGCATGGAGCCTGCTTGGGATTCTCTCTCTCTCCCTCTTCCCCTCTCCCCTGTTCTCTCTCTCTCTTTCTCTCACACACACACTCTCTTGAAAAAAAAATTAAAAATAAACAAATAAAAGAAATTTTTAAAAGTGGTTTCTAATATTACACACTACATTTAAAATTAAAGGGCTTCTACTGCCTTTTCAGGAGTCCAGTGAAACTTTCTATATGTAACATTACCAGATTTCTTCTTTATGAATGGGCCTCCTGTGCAAAATGAATTCTAGGTAAATTGACAATAGAAACATTCTGGTTTGCATTTAATTGATTGTTCAAGGCCTAGATGGATAATGAGTAGCAAAATATGTCTAAGGTTTGAATGATTTGATATGCCAGAAAAGATGCTAATTGAAACGAGTATTTTCTGAAACGACTTGAACAATCACTCTACAAAACAGGGAGCCAATGTCATAGAAGAACTGCATTATTACCTGAAAGATGATCTTTTCTTCTTGATATTGGAACTTCCTCTTGCAGTTCAGAACTCACAAATTGTTCCTTTACATATATTTGCTCCTGAGTCCTCGTTTCCTGTGGGAGGATTTCGGGGTACTCAAAGGAAGCAGACTCCCTAGATTTTTTACTTTCTCTGAAGATACTACCTCTTCCTGATTGTAAAGTTGAATCTATGTCCTGTTGTTTTTCTGGAATTATCTCTATAGATAGTTCTTGTTGCACAGTCGATCTGGTGTGTGGTCCTTGTTCTGTTATTGACCCTCTGCGCAATCCTTTTTCCTCAAGTGACCCTTTGTGTGGTTCTTGTTCTGTTACTGACTCTCCGTGTGATCCTTGTTCTGAGATTGACCTTCTGTCTGGTCCTGGTGCTGCTATTGATTCTCTGTGGTGTCCTTGTTCTGCAGTTGATTCCATGTTGACCCCTTGTTTTGAAGATGACACTCTTTGTAGCGGTTCTTGTTCTATTACTGAGTCTCTATGTAGTCTTTGTTCTGCTCTTAACTCTCTACTTGATCCTTGTTCTGAAGTTGGCCCTACATGGGTTTCTTGTTTTGTTACTAATTCTCTGTATAATTCTTTTTCTCCACTAGATTCCTTGTCTTGCTCTTGTTCTTCGGTTGAAATTCTGTTTGGTTCTTGTACTTCCTTTGTCTCTCTCTCCTGTTTTCGTAGTGTTGATTCTCTGTGTTCATCATGTTTATGTTGATCTTCTGGATTTTCTAACAATTTGCTTTGGGTTTTGCTACCATGTTTTTCAGAAAGTAATGCATTTGTCTCTAAGAGCACATTGTCAAAGTCTTCATAAATATGTTTCTGATTATCCATGTCTCCCCAGAGCTCAGGCAAGTCTATCTCCTCAAATTCAATGAATGGCCCTAATGCAGAAAACACAATATTTACCTAAACAATTGATCTTATAATGCAGATCAGAGCCAGTAAATTAATGCAAAACAGATTGATCAAAATAATTATAACACAGGCCTATTGCTTTAAATAAATAACAGCTTTCCCTCCAACACAACATAGGCAAAAAGGTATTCAAAGGAACATAACAGAAGCTCACTACTGTAAGTTAGTAATCATCCCTTCCTAAAAGGTGTGGCTTTGAAAATGAACATGATTCTTCTTTTTCTACCTGCAGAGTTGCCTAGAACTGCCAAGGCAAATAGAATTTATCCAGATTTGAAGGGGTACATGCACACCAATGTTTATAGCAGCATTATCAACAATAGCCAAACTATGGAAAGAGCCCAAATGTCCATTGACTGATGAATGGATAAAGAAGATGTAGTATATATACAATGGAATATTACTCAGCCATCAAAAGGATGAGATCTTGCCATTTACAATGATGTGGGTGGAGCTAGAATGTATTATGCTAAGCAAAGTAAGTCAATCAGAGAAAGGCAAATATTACATGATTTCACTCATATGTGGAATTTAAGAAACAAAACAGATAAACACATGGGAAGGGGGAGAAATAAGAGAAAAGAGGGAAACAAATCACAAGAGACTCTTAACTATAGAGAACAAACTGAGTGTTTGTTGATGGAGGGCAGGGGACAGGCTGGGTGGGTGATGGGTACTAAGGATGAGCACTGGGTGTTGTATGTAAGTGAAGAATCACTGAATTCTACTTCTGAAACCAAAATTGCATTGTACTGCATTGTATATAACCACATTTTAATAAAAATTAAAAAAAGAATTTATCTTTACTCTTGCTCCTCCCACAATAAACACAGCGTAGGGATGAGGAAGAGGACACATGTCTTCCACGTCAAGTATCTTTTCAATTATCTGCAATATCAAAATAAAAGCAAGTCTCTATCCATAACTATTGTTCACTAGACTATGTTTTCCCAAAATTCATTTCCTCCCTTCCTTATTCTCTCCCTTTCTTTCTTCTTCCTTCCTCAGTTCTTTTCCCCCACAACTTACGTGAACTCCTGTTTCAGAATTCTAGGGAAAGATTGGATACATTCACCAGAACTCCACTTAAACAACAACAACAATAATAACAAAACAACCCTGGTGTTCATGACTACTCTCTGTAGTGGGATTTATGACACAGGATTGTCCTTTTCCCACCCAAAACATTTAGTAGCTAAGCTATAAAAGTACGATTCCCACAGTTTTCAGGATTACTCTGTATCACCCATAGATTTTTAAGTATCCAACTAGTCTTACACAGAAATAAAATATTGACATTCTTTGGAAAATCCATCAATACAAAGTCTTTTTTCTTTAAAAAATAAAAATAAAATCCATAATCCTATTTGTTTCAGCAGTAATACGTAAAAGATATTTTACCGTATAATTTCAGTAAAGGCATACAAGTAAAAACGCTTAGGAGAAGGAAACCTAGAAATGTTAGAATTCTAAGTTAGACCTTAAAACTGGAACTACTATTACCAACTTAATTTCCAAAGCATTTAGATCATCACTCAAGAACCTCTTCATTTGAATGAACATAAAAACTGAGTTCTAACTTGACAACTTTGAGTATCGCACTATAGCAAAAAATACATCTAGTTGTGATGAAGAGTGAATTTTGTGGGGAATGAACAGTTAGATATAGCTACTATGTTCTAAGGGAGATGTCATGTGAAGGGATTCCATGGGAATAGAATGGTTTTTCTTATGCCAGTGTACAACTACATCATTTCGGCTTGAGCATATTCTCTTTGAGTGGCACTTACATTGTCTTGGGTTTCGCAGCAAACTTCTGAGCATTTTCGAACTTTGGTCATAGAATGTTTCCAGCAAGGCCAATGTCCTCTGCCGACCCAAAAACCCTACCTAAGTAGAAAGTTTGCAATTAGTTGTTACAGGAGATTCGAGATTTTTATGTAAATGTAATATGGCTTATTGAAGCTTTTATCATTAACACCACTACCATCATTACATAAATAAAAGCTATGGAGTTAAAATCTGGAAAGTTATACCTTTTCTTCAGGCTTATATTCTACTTCCCCATCCTGTGACATGTCAAAATACCTTGCACTTAAATAGATGCTTAACAAATAGTTACCGACTTAATTGCTAAACCCAATGTACAATGCTCAGTTCTTATCTAATTTGATCTGAGTCTGATACTTCAAACAATTAATTGCTCCCTACTTGTTCAATTTTTCACATTGTTTTTGAGAAACATTTTAATTATAGAAAAATAGAGAAAATGATAAAACTAACACTTGTGTCCCCAACACCCAGGAATGATGATTTAACATTTTGTTTATGTACTTTAAAAGTATATAGCTGGCATCATAAAACATGTGTACTTCTTAAAATTGTTTTTAGTTACTCAACACTGAGATCAATTAATGTATGTAAAGAAATATACTTTATTCCTTTTAGCTGCTGTCTGCTATTCTATAATATGAAAACACTATCAGCAATGTATGAGAATTCTAGTTGCTCCAAACATTAGGTTTTTAAAATTTCTCTCAGCAGTGTTTTTTAGTTTTTAGTCTATAGGTATTGCATGTAATTTGTTCAGTGTATCTCTATTTCATGTATGTGATGTTAATGCAAATGGGTTTTATCTACTTTTTAAAAATTTTTTAATGTTTTATTTATTTTTGAGAGAGAGAGAGAGAGCAAAGGAGCAGGGGACGGGCAGAGAGGGATGAAGACACAGAATCCAAAGCAGGCTCCAGGTCCTAAGCTGTCAGCACAGGGTCCAATGTGGGGCTTGAACCCATGAACCATGAGATCATGACCTGAATCAAAGTCAGACGCTTAACTGACTAAGCCATCCAGGCACTCCATGTAAATGGTATTTTAAAATTTCATTTTCTTGGGCACCCTCCTACACTGTTGGTGGGATTGTAAGCTGGTGCAACCCCTCTGGAAAACAGTATGGAGGTTCCTCGAAAAATTAACATTAGAACTCCCCTGTGACCCAGGAGTAGCACTGCTAGGAATTTACCCAAAGGATACAGGAGTGCTGATGCATAGGGGCACATGTACCTCAATGTTCATAGCAGCACTCTCAACAATAGCCAAAACATGGAAAGAACCTAAGTGTTCATCAACTGATGAATGGATCAAGAAGATGTGGTATATTTATACAATGGAATACTACATGGCAATGAGAAAGAATGAAATCTGGCCATGTGTAGCAACATGGATGGAACTAGAGGGTGTTATGCTGAGTAAAATAAGTCAGGCAGAGAAGGATACCGTATGTTTGCACATATAGGTGGATCAGAAGGAAGTTAACAGAGGATGATGAAGGAGAAGAAGGAGAAAAATAGTTGGGGAGAGGGAGGAAGGCAAACCATGAGAGACTCTTGAATGCTGAGAACAAACTGAGGGCTGAAGGGGGTGGGGGAGAGGGGAGGGGGGTTGATGGGCATGGAGGAGGGCACTTGTTGGGATGAGCACTGGGTGTTATATGGAAACCAACTTGACAATAAACTATTTAAGGAAGAAAAAAATAAAATTTCATTTTCCAGTTGTTCATTGCTAATATATAGAAATACAATTGATCTGAATGTATTGACCATATATCCTGAAGCCTTACTAAATCATGTATATGTTCTGCTGAATTCAACTTTTATTTTTAAAGATTTCTTAGGACTTTATACGTAGAAGATTACGTAATTCTTGAATAAGGAGTTTTCCTTTTCTTTTCATGTCATATTTCACTGGCTATTACTTCCAGTACAATATGAAATAAAAGTGGTGAAAGTGGACATCCTTGGCTTCTTCCTGATAGGAGAAAATCATTAAAGTTTTTACCATTAGGTATAACCGCAGGTTTTTCATAGATGCTTTTCATCAGGTTGAAGAAATTCTATTTTTACTTGCCAAGAGGTTTATTGTTTTGTTTTTTTAAACAATAAATAGGTGTTCAATTTTGTCAGATGATCATACAGCTTTTCTTTTTTTAATTTCTTAATGTGGTAAGTTGACTTGACTGAATTTTTACTCTTAAACCAACCTTGCATCCCTAGATTAAGCTCCATTTGATACTGACATATTATCTTTTTAATATATAACTGAACTAAATAAGTAAAACTAACTCAAAAATCTTTATATCTTGTTCAGGAGGGATACTAGTGTATAGTCTTTTGTCTTGGAAGGGTTTTGTTGGGTTTTGATATAAGAATAATGCCAGTCACATAAACCCAGTAAGATGTGTTCCCTCTTCTATTGTCTGAAAGACTGCATGGGTTTGGAGTTAGTTCTTCTTAAATGTTTGATAGAATTGATCAGTGAAGCCATCTGGGCCTGGAGTTTTGTTTGTGGAGATGTTTTTAACTGCATTAATTACTTTCTTTATACATATGAGAGTATCTAGGTTTTCTATTTCCTCTTGAGTCAGACTCGGAAATTTGTGTCTTCCAGGGAACTTGTTCACTTAATCTAATTTGCAAATTTACTGGCAAAAAGTTGTTCATAATGCTCCCTCATTGTTCTTTTAAAGTGTTCAGGCTTTGTAGTGATGTCCCCCTTTTCTTTCTTGATATCAGTAATTTGTATCTTCCCTCTTTTCTTTGATTAGTCTACCTAGAGATTTATAATTAATATTTTCAAAGAACCAGCTTTTGTTTTGATTGATTTTCACTATTGTACTTTTTTTCTATTTCATTGATTTCTACTCATTTCTTTATCATATCTACTTAGTTTTCATTTATTTGGTCTTGCTTTTCTTTTCTAGCTTTTTGAGATGGAAGCCTAGATCACTGATTTTGGACCTCTCTTATTTTCTTATAAAAGCACTCTAAGCTATAAATTTCTAAGCACCACTGTATTGCTCCAATTTTAACACATTGTGTTTTAATTTTCACTGAGTCTAAACTATTTCTTAATTTCTCTGATTTTTTTCCATTGTTTGTTTGGAAGTATGTTTTTAATTTCTAAATATTTGGGCATTTTCTAAGTACCTTTCTGTTATTGGTTTCCAGTTGATTCTGCTGTAGTCAAAGAACATATACAATATGATTTCAATTATTTTGAAGTTATCAAGACCACATTCATAGTATACCATTTGATCATTTTGGTGAAGATTTTAAAGTAAAACTGGAAAGTTTATCAATTTTGTTGATTTTTTTCAAAGAACCAGCTCCTAGTGTTATTGATAGGTTTTATTGGGTTGGTTGTTTTTTTTTAAGTTTCTATGTCATTTATTTCTTCTCTAATCTTTATTATTTCCTTCCTTCTGCTAGCTTTAGGTTTTGTTTAGTCTACCTTTTTTAGCTCTTTTAGGTGTAAAACTAGGTTGTTTGAGATTTTTCTTGCTTCTTGAGATACGCCTGTATTGCTATAAACTTCCCTCTTAGAACCACTTCTACTGCATCCCAAAGTTTTTGGACTGTTGTGTTTTCATTTTCATTTGTTTCCATGCACTTTTTAATTTCTTCTTTTATTTTCTGGTTGACCTGTTCATTGTTTAGTAACATGGTATTTAACTTCCATGCATTTGTGGACTTTCCAAATTTTTTCTTGTGGTTCACTTTTAGTTTCATTGCATTGTGGTCAGAAAAGATGCATGGTATGACTTTGATATTCTTGAAATGTTGAGGCTAGTTTTGTGAGCTAATATATAATCTATTCCGGCAAATGTTCCATGTGCCCTTGAAAAGAATGTATATTCTGCTCTTTTAGGATAGAAGGTTCTGAATTTATCTGTAAAATCCATCTGTTCTAGTATACCATTCAAATATGACATACAAATAATGGCCTCATTGATTTTCTGTTTAGATGATCTGTCCAATATTGTGAGTGGGTTTTAAAGTCCCTACTATTATGGTATTATTATCATTTACTTCCTTTATGTTTGTTATTAACTGCTTTATGTATTTGGGTGCTTCTATGTTGGATACATATTTTCAATTGTTATATCTTCTTGTTGGATTGTCCCTTTATTATTATATAGTGTCCTTCTTTGTCTCTTGTTACAGCCTTTGTTTTAAAGTCTATTTTGTGTGATGTACATTTGGGCTCTTTCCATAATTTGGCTATTGTTGATAATGTTGCTATAAACATTGGGGTGCATGTATCCTTTGAATTAGTATTTTTGTTTGGGTAAATACCTAGTGCAATTGCTGGATCAGAGGGTAGTTCTATTTTTGACTTTTTGAGGAACATGCATACTCTTTTTCAGAGTGGCTGCACTAGGCCTACTTCAAGAAGCAAGAAAAATCCCAAGTAAACAACCTAACCTTATACCTAAAGAAGCTAGAAAAAGCATGGCAAATGAAGACTAAAGCCAGCAGAAGGAAAATAATAAAGATTAGAGCAGAAATAGATGATATAGAAACTAAAAATATAATAATAATGAAAAAGAAAGAACAGATCAATGAGGGATGTCTGGGTAACTCAGTCTATTAAGTGTTCGACTCTTGATTTTGGCTCAGGTCATGATTCCAGGGTCATGTGATTGAGCCGTGCATCAAGCTTATGCTGGGAATGGAGCCTGCTTAAGATTCTCTCTCTCAGGGCACATGGGTGGCTCAGCGGGTTGAGCGTCTGACTTCGGCTCAGGTCATGATCTTGTGGTCTGTGAGTTTGAGCCTGTGTCGGGCTCTTTGCTGACAGCTCAGAGCCTAGAACCTGCTTTAAATTCTGTGTGTCCTCTCTCTCTGCCCCTCCCTCACTCACACTGTTACTCTCTGTCTCTCAAAAACAAATAAATGTTAAAAAAAAAAAAAAAGATCTCTCTCTCTCTTCCTCTGGTTCTTTTCCCCACTTGCATTCCCCCCCCCTCAAAAACACAAAAACAAAAACAAAAAACAAAAAATAGATCAATGAAACCAGGAGCTGGTTCTTTGGAAAAAGTTAAAAAACTGATAAACCCCTAGCCAGACTTATCAAAAAGGAGAGAGAAAGGACCCAAATAAATAAAATCACAAATGAGAGAGAACTAACAACCAACACCACAGAAACATAAGTAATTATAACAGAATATTATAAAAAACTACATGCCAACAATTCAGACAAAAATGAATAAATTCCTACAAACATATAAACTACCAAAGCTGAAACAGGAAGAAGTAGAAAACGTAAGCAGACCAGTAACAAGCAAAGAAATTGAGAGGTACCTGGTGGCTCAGTCAGTTAAGCGTCTGAATTCTGCTCAGGTCATGTTCTCAGAGTTTGTGAGTTCAAGCCCTGCATTGGACTCTCTGCTTAAGTTAGCGCAGAGCCCACTTTGGATCCCTTGTCCCTCCCTCTCTCTGCTCCTCCCCTTCTCATTCTCATAAATAAATAAATAAATAAATAAATACTTTAAAAATTAAATCAGTGATCAAAAATCTCCCAAAAAACAAAAGTCCAGAGCCAGATAGCTTCCCAGGAGAATTCTACCAAACATTTAAAGAAGAGTTAATACTTACTTTTCCCAAACTGTTCCAAAAAATAGAAATGGAAGGAAAACTTCAAAATTAATTCTATGAGGCCAGCATTACCCTGATACCAAAACTAGATAAAGACTTCACTTAAAAAGAGAACTACAATATCCCTAATGCACATGGAGACAAAAATTCTAAATTAAATACTAGTAAAGTGAATCCTAAAGTACCTTAAAAGAATCATTCACCACTCAAGTGGGATTTATTCCTGGGCTGCAAGGGTGGTTCAATATCTGTGACTTCTTAACACCAGTTTGTATTTATCTTACAAACATCATCAATAGAGTATTTGGTTATGTTTCCCTCTTCACATTCACTGCTAGAAGCTTAGATTCAAACTTGTAGATGACTCAGAATAAATACTGTCATTACAGTATGCAATTTAGACTTTGTTTCCAGCTTCATTTAGTATCCTCTCATTTTTTTCTTCTTTCATCCTATTTTTCAATTATGTTCCTTTGTTGCATTTTATCTATTAGCAAAAGCTTCCTTAAATCTTTTCTGGACAATGGGGTTACAAACAAATATAAAGTTCATAAACAAATATCTTTCAATAAAGTTTGTATCTAATTTTTGCAAATCCATTTGGTATCCTGACACACTAGTATCCTTCCAAACACCATTCTTAGAAATACTTTTTGACATAAACTTTTCTTGTTTTAAGAAGCAGCATAACAAAATGTGGTAAACTTCCTATTCTTAACAATTCTTTTTTTTAATATTTTTTTAAAAATTTATTTCTAGGAGAGCGAGAGAGACAGCATGAGCAGGGGAGAGTCAGAGAGAGAGGGAGACACAGACTCTGAAACAGGCTCCAGGCTCTGAGCCGGCAGTCAGCACAGAGCCCGACGCGGGGCTCGAACCCAGGAACCGCGAGATCATGACCTAAGCGAAAGTCGGACGCTTAACCGACTAAGCCACCCAGGCGCCCCTCAACAATTCTTTTCTACAGGAAGCCAGCAGCAAAGAGAGTAAGCAAAAACAATCTTTTAAAAACCCACTCTTAAGAATGGAAAGAGACAAGTTGTACATTGTAAAATGGCAGGGCCATTGAAGATGTGGTTTATAGGCTGGTATCAGTCTGTGACAAGAAAGGTATAGAAATTGAGAATAGTATCTAGAAAATTTTATAGCAATCTGAGAAAGTAACAGATAAATCAGATTTGAATCTGATAATAAAAAATGTGGATTGTCTTTTGTACGTGCATTTTCCCCCCCTACCAATCCATTTTTCATTGAGTGTTAGTCCACAACGGATTAGCAATTAAAAATATCACCTCGGGGCGCCTGGGTGGCTCAGTTGGTTAAGCGTCCGACTTGGGCTCAGGTCACGATCTGACGGTTTGTGGGTTTGAGCCCCACGTCCGGCTCTGTGCTGACTGCCAGCTCAGAGCCTGGAGCCTGTTTCAGTCTGTGACTCCCTCTCTCTCTGACCTCCCCTGTTCACACTCTCTCTCTCTCTCTCTCTCATTCTCTCTCAGAAATAAATAATAAAAATAAATTAAAATAAAAAATTTTTTAAAAATCACCTCAACAGCAACAATCTAAAACTCAGTCTTTCATAAAAAAATAGTTTGAGAAATATCGCTTTAAGGGTCTTATCCTACCTTGCTACGGTCACACTGCAGGAAGAGTTCAGCAAACATCTGCCTCCGCATGTCCGTTTTTATGACCTCCCGGAATTCATCTGCACAATGACAAAGGTGCTTAAGAAGTTCCTCAAACATTTCACTTTTAAAATCTGCAATGTAGGAAGAGATGTACTGTGGGGGAAAAAGAAGACAAATGATTGATTTAAAACAGGGTTCTTGGGGGCCTGGGTGGCTCAGTCGGTTAAGCGTCCGACTTCGGCTCTGGTCATGATCTCCGAGTTGGTGGGTTCGAACCCCGCATCCGGTTCTGTGCTGGCAGCTCAGAGCGTGGAGCCTGCTTCAGATTCTGTGTCTCCTTCTCTCTCTGCCCCTCCTCGCTAATGTTCTGTCTCTGTCTCAAAAATAAACTATAAAAAATAAAACAGAGTTCTTTATTCGGATTTTCCCTAGGATTCAGTTGATGTGTATCAAATTATTGGTTACATTTTTTCCATATCATTTGCCTGTCATGTGAATAAAGCATTTTCATGTTAGTACTATTCTACAGCTGTGCTGCAGACAGAGGTGATCAATACAGTCCCCAAAGCCATACACCAATGAGACTAAGTATTTGCAGCAGTTCCCCTCTAGACCACAGCAGCATTATATAGAACAGACTTTTTACCTCACAGTATGAAATAGCAGCAGTTATAATACATTGCCTGTAAATTAATAGTTCTAAAAACTGAATGCAGATTTTCTTTTGATGAATGGCATATAAGACCATGTGTTTTCCAAGACTGGCTACATTGAATTACTGGAGTATAAGGAATGGGGATTGTGCGAAGTTTCTGCATCTTCTGATATTATAATAAGGTATCCTTTGTTTATTTTTTTTTAATTTTGAAAGTATAGAGTCTGAAAACATTTATGCTTATGGGACATTTCTCTTGGTCCCTACTGAATAGATTCCCGCAAGTGGGATTGCTAGCTTAGAAGGTAAATACATCTGTTTTTGGGGTAGGATTTGACATCAGGCTTGGGCCTTTTTGTTCTTCCAATACTAATGAGTGAGTGGCTTCCTCCTCAGTCTCACCACCAGTGTGTATTGCCTTCTGGATTTTTCCTTATTTGATGGGTCAGGAACATTCCATTCTTGATCTATACTTGACTATAAAGATCTTGTGTTAGGGAGAAATGGATCTAGCACTAGAAGAGTTTCTGAGTGAACGTCTCTTGAAATGTTAGCCCAACTCATAAGTCAATGATTTTCTCCTCTGTCCCAAGCACAGTGGTAGCCAAATTTGTACTGGGAGTCCAATTTGGATTGAATTGCCCTACTTCCATAGCCATGAATGATTGGAGCAGGGGATGATCCTTAATCTAAACAAAGCCATTCAGATTCTTTGCATTAGGAATTGGGAATTAGGACTGGGAAATGGCTGGTTGTCCTCTCAGAGGGGTTGGACTTGTGAATGTAAACTTAAGAGTTTTGGGTGGCCAGATTCCTGCAGGTAAATGGAGGATGCAGGATAAGTCAGCACATAGAGACAGATGAAACAGAAAGCAGAGAGAAGAGTCTTGAAATTTTCCAACTCCCTGACTTCCAGATGTCAGACCATATTCTTGCCCTTGGACTCCATACATTTCATTTTCATCTACATTAACTCAGGTTGGCTTCTTGTCTTAAAATTAAAGGAGACTAACTAATATAGTTTGTTTAAAATGGAATATTTTGTTGGCATGTTTCATTGGCACAATTTTTGAAATGAGGAATATAGTAGACATTTCACTTCCTCACTAATATCATCTAGGCAAATTTAGAATGTATGATAAGCCTACATTAGGCTAATGAAATAAAGCAGTTGTGAGATGAAGATGGCTTACAACAGAGTGCAGGTGGTGAGAAGACATCAGATTCTAAACATTTCTAGAATGTGGAGACCAAAAAAAAAAAACCCACCACCACCACCACCACCAACAACAACAAAAACAACCTCACATTTTGAAGCCTATCTGAGTTCAAATCCCAGTTGCCATATTTACTGGCTGAGTAACCTTGTCTGAATCACTGAACTTCCCAGTTTCTTCATTTTTGAAATGTGTATCACAGTAGCTTTCTCACTGGGTCCTGAAGAGGATCCTGTGTATGTACAGAGCATAGGTATTTCATGTAATAAGTTCTCTGTAGCCATTGCTCCTGCTTCCTTTTGAGGTAGGTAAGAAATTGACCAAGAAAGAGAATAAAAGTCTTCTCAGTTGGCACACCTATTTAGAAGGAAAAACCGAATGTGATCAGGGACTCTCAAAATGTCGTCCCTTGACTACAACTCCCAAGAGCTTGTTAGAAGCTCTGAGAGCATCACCTGAGAGCTTGTTAGAAATGTAAATTTGGTATAAACGTAAGGGTACATGTATCCCTTCGAATTAGTATTCTTGTATTCTTTGGGTAAATACCCAGTAGTGTGATGGCAGCATCATAGGGTAGTTTTATTTTATAAACATTTTTAAAAATGTTTTGTTTATTCTTGAGAGAGAGAGAGAGAGCATAAGTGGGGGAGGGCAGAGAGAGAGAGAGAGGGAGGGAGACATAGAATGTGAAGCAAGCTCCAGGCTCTGAGCTGTCAGCACAGTGCGTATGTGGGGCTTAAACTCATGAACCATGAGATCATGACCTGAGCCTAAGTCAGATGCTTAATTGACTGAGCCACCCAGGTGTCCCCAGGGTAGTTCTATTTTTAACTTTTTGAGGAACCTCCATACTGTTTTCCACAGTGACTGCACCAGTTTGCTCTCCCACCAGTAATGCAAGTGTCCTTTTATAGAAGCATTATTTACAATAGCTAAAATATGGAAGCAGCCTCAGTGTCCATCGATTAATGAATAGATAAAGAAGATGTGGTATATACATAATGGAATATTATTCAGCCATAAAAAATGAAATTTTGCCATTTGCAACAACATGGATGGAGCTAGGATGTACAATGCTAAGTGAAATAAGACATTAGGATAAAGGCATATACCATATGATTTCACTCATATGTGGAATTTAAGAAACAAAACAAAAAAGTAAAGGAGAAAAAAATAAGAGATAGAGAAACAAATCAAGAAACACACTCTTAACTATAGAGAACAAACTGACGGCTACCAGATGGAAGAGGTGAGTGGGATGTTAAATAGGTGATGGGGTTTAAAGAGTGCACCTGTGATGAGAAGAGGATGATGACATATGGAAGTGTTAAATTGCTATATTGTCTACCTAAAACTAATATTATACTGAATGTTAACTGGAAATAAAAAGAAACAAACAACAAAAAAAGAGGGGTGCCTGGGTGGCTCAGTCAGCTAAGCGTCTGACTTCTTTGGCTCAGGTCAGGATCTTGCAGTTCATGAGTTCAAGCCCCGCCTCGGGCTCTGTGATGACAGCTCAGAGCCTGGAGCCTGCTTCCGATTCTGTGTCTCCCTCTTTCTCTGCCCCTCCCCTACTTGCATTCTGTCTCTCTTTGTCTTTCAAAAATAAATAAACATTAAAAAAAAATAAAATAAGAAACAGTCTTTTGGATGGCTATTAAAGCAAAATGTGTTTAAAGAAATAAACACTTTTCTTCAAAAAAAAATGTAAATTTGGGGACCCTACTCCAGAATTACTGAATCAGAAACTCTGAGAGGGGAGTGGGACCCAGAATCTGTGTTTTTAAAAGCCCTCTGGGAGCAAAATACACTTCCAGCTCTTAAACAGTGTCCTTCCTGTTACAAGTGTGCAGAGTCAGAACAGAAATAATATGAGTTAATGTCACATGACCAGATTAGCTGCCCCCAGGGTTCTTGGAGAAGGGAAATCATCTTTCTTTCCCCCTTTTAAAAAACAGATGGACCCAAACACTTTTCTGCTGTTATTATTTCATTGTATCTCAACACTCAGAAATCCTGTGACATTAGCCGGTGGGGGCATGTGGTTGTGTAAACTATGTATAGAAATCCAGGTGGGCTCTAGCCAAGGAAACAGACTTGGATCTTTTTCCTCCAACTTTATACATGGTAACTTGAAATAAAAAGCCCACTCTGGGTGAAAAAACAAAATAAAATATAAAAATAAACCTTCTGAGCTATTCTTATGTTCACTAAAGGCTGAGAACCATTGAAATACATGACGTGGGGGCAACTGGTCCTAATTATTTCAGAATCCTAAGATCCTGTTGTTTAATATATAAATTAAGCTTTGGGGGATTGACCTCAAGGGCATTTGAGTTTTCTGGATGTGGTAATCCTATTAAACCAAGGATTACTTTAACTGCCTCTCCAAGAGACACTTCAACATTCTGGATTTATAGACTATGCGTTTTCTGAGTGAGTGTGTTCTGTAAGCGTGGGCTACATGACGCAAAGACTACCCGTTGCCAACTAACTACAAGTCAGACTCCAAGCAGGACAATTACAGAAGCTTGCCAGTATCTCTTGTAAGAACAGAAAGTGAAAACACATGACCTTTGTGTTTTCATAGCCTCCCAAGGAATAAAACAATGAATACCCACCAATCCTGAAATGATTGCCTAGTTTAAGAATATAATGAACTACTAATATCCTTCAGTTAAATAGCTCTGTGAGCTGATAAACACTTGAATTATACTTAATCAAGTTATCTCTATGTGCTGGGTCCCAGCGTGATGAAATCTGGACTTTTCCTTTCTGACTTGAAAACCAAAATGTTAAGAATGTAGTAAATGTCACAATTAACAGGCTGATAGCTACTGTTAAATTCTACAACTCTGGGCCATTGGGATTCATACATATTTAATTATAGACATACTGGAGAGTTGATGAAGTGGGTGATAAAAGAGGGATAGAAAGAAAACTATATTTGGAAGCTGTTTTAGGCATTAATTTCCAAACTATATTTGTAAGTCCTGGTAGCAAATAACATTTTCAGAAATGCCTGCAGACAAGGCCTATAGAATATTGAAATACATAGATTATATTGGCTACCTATCATTGAAGAAGTGGTGTGTTCATATAGGATTGGGACAGAAAATTCACTTTCCAGTCTCAGAGAAGGAACTTTTAAAAACAATTAATGCTAACAATATACTCAACAAAGCAGAAATATACTTTAACTCTTCCAATTTTTGAAAATCAGAATCATTTGCTTAACAAATAAACAAAGGCCTTATTTAATTATCCAATAATAATTATATATGTATATGTGTAATTATCTAATAATAATAAAAGTAACAGACTGAAACACACAATTTCCCCCTTACTGGTAAAAGGCAGCTTAGGCAATGTTATGGGTTAGGTTGTGTTCCCCCAAAGTTCATACATTGAAGGCCTAACCCTTAGTACTCCAGATTGTGACTATATTTTGAGATAGGATCTTTAAAGACGTAATTAAATTAAAATGAGTTCACTAGGGTGGACCAAACGCTAATATGACCAGTTTCCTAAAAAGAAGAGGAAATTTGGACACAGACGTGTATAAAGGAAAGACGATGTGAAGGCACGGGGAGAAGATGACCATCTATAAGCCAAGGAGAGAGGCCCTCAAAAGAAACCAACCCTACCAATAACTTGTCTTCCAGCCTCCAGAACATTTCTGATGTTTAAGTCACCCAGTGCTTTGTTATGGTAGCCCTAGCAAACTGATACCAACAAAAAGGAATTGCTGATCAATAAATTCCTTGATTCATGTATTTTTTTTAAATTTTTTTAATGTTTTTTTTTTTTATTTATTTCTAGGAGAGAGAGAGAGAGACAGCGTGAGCAGGGGAGGGTCAGAGAGAGAGGGAGTCACAGACTGAAAGAGGCTCCAGGTTCCGAGCTGGCAGTCAGCACAGAGCCCGACGCAGGGCTCGAACCCAGAACCGCGAGATCATGACCTGAGCGAAAGTCGGACGCTTAACCGACTAAGCCACCCAGGCGCCCCGATTTATGTATTTCTTACAGTTGAAGACAAGCTAGGAAGACACATATCTGGGAGGACAGTTTACCATAGACTGTCTCATTTCCCTGGCTTAAAATTCCCTTATTTCACCCCAAGGATTCCTAACGCAGTTTTCACATCATATTGCTTCTCCTACCTCTACTTCCACCAAAGTCCTTATTCTTCCTTCTGTTCTTCCCTGCCATGGCTCAAAGCACATGAAACGCAAAATAAACAGAACCACACAAATTACATAATGCAAAATTACAAATAACAGAATAGAAAGCCACTCAGATACATACCATTTTGGGGAAAATGCACAGCCTGGATTTAGTAGAATATGTTAAAGGAGGGATACAGCCTTTGAGTAATTTGATGAAGCCTCTCTATTTAAAATTTAAACTTTGAGTCACATCAGCTTGAAGGCCTCAGACTGTGTGACTGGTACAAAACAGCTGTGCCTGAGGAAGTGGCTATCTCAAAGCAGACCACTATGGAGCAAGAGCAGACTAAATCCCAGAGGAGAGATTCAGGCAGAGATGTGGCCTTTTTTTACTCCTTTTTAAAGACTCCCTAGTTCCTTAGTGTCACACAGGCAGAAGTTAATATCTGAATCTCAGTGTATAGTACTTGTAGTTTTTGCATATAATTATTCTTAAGCCCATTTTATAATTCAGGTGCAGACCTCAGACTGCTTGAAGACCAGACCTATTGAAGGCTGCTCCTGGGAAACGGACCCTCACTTTGCCCCTTCCCACAGTAAACAAGATGCTAGATTGTTTTCACTTGCTCTGGTGAGCAGGTAGACGTGTGGCCAGAGTCTCCGCAATGACCAGTGGGAGATAGGATCAAACCAAAGCAAACCAAAGTTATGGTGGTTGTCTGCCTCAGTGTGCCTGGGACTTCCCTAGTGTTAGCACTGAGAGTCCCATGTTCTAAGAAACCCCTCATTTCCAAGTAAATCAGGATGGTTTGAAACTCTAAACATTGATCCATGCCAGTGGAAAACTCTGGAGGAACCTCTGTTTGGAAGCATGCTATGTTGTGTCCTGCGTTATATAACAAACCATCTCTGTAAATACCTGAATCCTTTGCTATAAAAGAAATTTGCAGTCTTTAACCGTGTGTGAACCATCTTTCCATTACCATCCCATTGGACAATCATGCATGGGACAAGCTGTACAGAGAATTCTTATTCTATGGTATGCATTCATCCATTCTCAATCCATTTGTCATATTTATGTAATCATAAGATAAAGAAATACATGTTTGTTATAGATAACTGGGAATGATGATGAAGACAAATGACAATCTGAGTCAGGAGTCTGGTGCCCAGAACAAGCAGAACTGATAAGCAGGTCACACTCCCTTAGAGCATAATGCTTTAAGACTTCACTCTTGTTTGAGAAGGACATACTTTGTACTACTTTGGAAGCAAGAGTTTAGGGGACTAACTTTGAAATTACACCGGGGAATGAATATAACCCAGGCCAGAGCCAGCTGATACTATCAGTAGAAACAGGAGTATGTCAATCTCTGGAGCCTCCCAGAGGTGGAGAAGGAGGATCTGCAGTGATAAAAGGTCAGGCTCCGTCGGTTCCTCACTCTAGCGTATTGGAAGGTTCTCCTCTACCTGAGGCCATCCTTACCACTCACTCCATGAACTCTTGTCATACTAAAAGCCTTATATGTGGTCGTCACTATTGGTTTAGAGATTAGAGATTGCCTTTCCCTGGTAGTGCATGGTGATGCCTCCTTCAGATAGCATTCTCCCCACAGAAATAGTCACTTTTATTAAGAACTCCATTTCAAGCACATTCAAACCACAGTTTCCAGTCACTATATAAAATATTGCTTCTATTTAGAAAACAGGGTCCAAGTTCCAAACAACCTACAGAAACATTTTTTTGGAGGGAGGACATATAGCCACTTGTGGGACTGTCATTTAAAAATTACAGACACTTTAGGGGCACCTGGGTGGCTCAGTCGGTTAAGTGTCTGACTTCGGTCACTTCAGATCATGATCTCACAGTTCATGAGTTCAAGCCCCGCATTGGGCTCTGTGCTGACAGCTCAGAGCCTGGAGTCTGCTTCAGATCTGTGACTCCCATGCTCTCTGCCCCTCCCCCACTCACACTCTGTCTCTCTCTCTCAAAAATAAACATTAAAACACTTAAAGAATAAAATAAGAACTATGGGCACTTTAAAAACTCAAGGTAAGTTTGCTTTGAGATGTACCAAGAAAAATTAGGCATGCTCATCTCTCAGACTTCTCTGGAAGCAAATGAAATTTGTAGAGCTCAGAGAGTCCAGGAAATTAAAAAAGAAACTTCCTACCTAAAAAAGTTAACTAAATTCTCTATAACCACATAGTGATTTTCTTCTGCTGATAAACAAATTACTTAGCGAAATGAAAGGGTATGTCCTCTGTAAGACTGAAATCTGGAAATTTCAGGAAGGATACACCTATCAGCACCTGCTTACTTTGGCCTGAAAACTTACTTTAACAGTTAGTTTTGCTAATGGGAACTTAATGAAACCTAAGGGTTAATACTTCTGTTCATTTTCAAACTTGTATTCAATGTCACTTGGACAACTGAACACCAGTGTTAAAATGATACAAATGCTAAGTTTTGTCTCCTGGAATGAGTTGTCTTTTGGAAACCAGAGTGTTCTGAGAATTCGAAACAAGCCTGACACACTCCCAAAACATATTTCTTTTGTGTCTAAATATTCAACTTACAAAACAAATCAAGAATCCCAAATAAACCAGTGCATTCTACATTTTAAATTGTTTTTTTGTCAATATATAAATGTTTAAATCACTTTTATTAAGGTTCCTTTCAAAGTAAGGAGCTACAGGTATGGCAGGTGGAAGAAATTCAAACACCGTGACCACCAGATGAGTTTCCTACATAAAACGTGCCCCACTGAAGTCTCATTTTTCTTTTACTATGCATCCTTTGGCAGTGATGAATATAATAATCATAATGGTTTGCACCTGTTTGTTGCTTTGTAATTATCTTTTTGTGGTGTGTGTCCTTAATGTGCTTATATTTTTGATCCTTCTATTCCCTGGATCCTACTCCAGTTCCATCCAGCATGTGTAGGCACATACATACACACACACACACACATGCACACATACATGCACATGACATATATACTCAATGGCAGACTCCTGTACAACGAGGCATTATTTGGTCCTTAAGGGTAAGAGATACAACTTCCTATTTTGACATCTTTCCTACCAGAGAGTAAAGAAATATTCAATGTATGTTTAGTAACTAAGAGACTAGACATAAATATTCTTCCATAATATATTATAAAGAATACAAAATATTCTTCTAAAAACAGTTACCTCTGGTCTTTGTTTACTAGAATAAAACAGATGAAAAGTGAGAGAAGTTATACTCAACAAAAAGATTGTCACCTGCTCATTTATCTATCAGAAAACTGAAACCTAGGAAAATGATATGTATACAGAAGCATCTGTGACTATTCATTCCCTCCTTTTGTCTTTTTCTCTATTATTACTCAATGATTCCGTTTTCTCCAAACATGCTCCATCCTGAATGTTAATTATTTGGCTCATAACAAATGATCAGAGTGGTAATTACATGGCATAGTATCTCCACTGGATGGCAGGTGTGTAATATTTTGCCTTTAAACCCAACATTTATAATTTTATTGTCTTCCAGTTTCATTAAATGAGTGCTGACATAATAGGCTGAAAGCAAATCTCTTTATCTTTTTTTAAAGTTTATTTTTTTTGGGAGAGAGTGAGAGAGCATAAGTGAGTGCACAGGTAGGGGAGGGGCTGAGAGAGAGGGAGAGAGAGAATCCCAAGCAGGATCTGTACTGCCAGCATGGGACTCAATGTGGTGCTCCACCCCAGGGCTCAAACTCACCAACCATGAGATCATGCTCTGAGCCGAAATCAAGAGTTGGGTGCTGGGTGCTTAACTGACTGAGCCACTAAGCCACTCCAAAACAAATCTCTTTTGGAAGCAAGTGTTCCCAAAAAAGGCAACTATTCCAAACACTATTTCTATGTCATATGTTATACAGAATGGCTCAATGATTTAGTGATCAGATAATTAAATATTTTCAATAAATATTTCTATACAAGAAATATTTTCTTGGTTTCTGTTGATGTAACAGCTCTTCTCTGTAATGAAAATACCTTAATATGGGCTGTTTACATTTCAGGGAGAGAAGTTGGAAATGTTGGGAAAACTGATATTAATAACTCAAACCACACATTAAAATTTGAAATAGAAAACTATCTATTCAGGTGTTATGCCTATTTTTAAATTGGATTATTTTTTGGTATTGAGTTATATAAGTTTTGTATATGTTTTGGGTAGTAACTCCTTATTGGATATATCATTGGCAAATATCTTCTCTCATTCAATAGGTTGCCTTTTTGTTTTGTTGCTGTTTTCCTTTGCTACGTAAAAGCTAGAACAAATCCAAAAATTTGTATGGAATCACAAAAGACCCCAAATAGCCAAAGCAATTTTGAGAAAGAACAAAGCTGTAGATATCACAATTCCAGGTTTCAAGATACACTCAAAGCTAGAGTCATCAAAACAATATGGTACTGGCACAAAAAGAGAAATGTAGATCAATGGAACAGAATAGAGAGTCCAGAAATGAACCCACAGTTGTATGGTCAATTAATCTTCTACAAAGAAGACAAGAATATACAATGGGGAAAAGACAGTCTCTTCAACAAATGTTATTGGGAAAACTAGACAGCTACACTTTCTTACACCATACACAGAAATAAACTCAAAATGGATTAAAGACCTAAATGTGAGACCTGAACCATAAAACTTGTAGAAGAAAACAGGCAGTAATGTCTCTGGTACTGTCTGTCAAAACATTTTTCTAGATATGTCTCCTCAAGCAAAACGAAGCTATTGGGACTGCACCACAATAAAAAGCACTTCCTGTTCTTTTACAATGGCTTTGCTATTCCTAAATTATTTATTCTGATTCATCTCTTAATTGGCTGAATTTATTATAAAGCAGTTATTTTTTCAGGAAGGTCACATGAGTATTATATTTTCTGAGTTCTTTTGTGTTGAAAATGTCTGCATATTGCTTCTAAACTACAGTGTAATTAGATCACATTTTCTTTCCTTTTTACCTCAGAACAATATAGACATTGCCTAATTGTTTTCTGGTATTGAATGTTGTGAAGTCTAATGTCAGTTTTACTGTTTTTCTCCCTTTGTTTATTTTAATTAATTCAACAAATACACATATATGTGTGTATATATACACATACATGTATTCATACACACAAATCATATACAAATACATATATCCACATATGATATGTGTATATATGCATGCATATACATATCTACACAATTAAAATGGGTGATATATACCCAATAATACTTGATACAAACTCATTAGCATTCTACATAATACCTTTGTGTGTGTGTGTGTGTGTGTGTGTGTGTTTGTGTGTACATAAACAATTTTGTTTTAATGGGTGGTTTCAGCTACTAATATTAGTTTTCCTGACATTTCTAACTTCTCTTCCTGACTTCAAGGATTCCAGAATCCTTCACATAGGACCTTGAAATTGTATATAGTACATAGTTGTCATCTACACTGGAGCAAGGGTATATAGGAGACTCTGGGACTCAGAAAAACAAGGGAAATTAGAGGAAAGACATGAACAAAAGAAAAAGCAGCCTGTGAAAGACATGACTCTGGTACTACTGCATTGCTTCTTTTGCCTGTCCAAATACAATCCTAATACAAAAGTATTCCCATACTCTCACAGATGGGATATTATGGAGACTTTGAAACCAAACTGCCTGAGTACAAATTTCCCCAGACTCACTAATTTTGACACCTTGTGCAAGTTATTTAACCAGTTTGCACCTTAAGTGTCTTCCTCTATAAAAGCAGGAATCAAGATTGCAGAGAGGGTTGCCTGAGTTAATATAAGGATAGCTTAGGACAATGCCTGGCTTGTAGATGTTTTGTCATTTTTAGATTTCATTCTTATTTGTATAAGCAGATTTCACTGAAAAAAAAAAAGCACTGTTTTTTCTTGATCCTTTTTTTGCTTCTGTGTTTTATTTATTTCTGAGAGAGAGAGAAAGAGAGAGAGAGAGAGACAGCATGAACAGGGGAGGGTCAGAGAGAGAGGGAGATACAGAATCTGAAACAGGCTCCAGGCTCTGAGCTAGCTGTCAGCACAGAGCCCAACTTGGGGCTCGAACCCACAAACCATGAGATCATGACCTGAGTCGAAGTCAGACGCTTAATCGACTGAGCCACCCAGGCACCTCTGTCTTTTCTTGATCTTAACTGAAGGTGTGAGTGGAAGTTTTTCACTTTCACATCATGAGTAACTAATTGAAAGAAATTGTAAAATGCCTTTGATCATAAGATGTACCCTAACTTCAGAAGAGTTAAAATAACATTGTATCTTAGAATCAAAGTAAGTTAGTGTGCTTTCATTTAATTGAATTTAATTCTAAGTTAATGTATATGCAACATCCCCCAGAAGTGAAACTGGCAAAATAATTTGATTCAAATAACAAAGGATATAACTTCTTACTTCTATAAATTCCACTTTGTTCAGCCTTGGTCCCATTGAGTCAGCAATATCCAACTGCTTGCAACATGCTTCTAATTATGGGGAAAATGTTATTTGCTAGTTAGCTTGGTTGTAATACAGTCATATTTCATATTCATTTTATAGCTCATTAAAAGAAGAACATAAAATTATTTCTTAATTAATGTCCATCAATATTTACAAGTAAATGATACATAGTTGTGTAACATTCCAATTCCTACAAAATGATTATTTTTCCTGGCTTTTATTTAACTGAGCAACAAAAACACTGAAATAAAGGTGCCTACATTTTTAACAACCAGCCCAAGATAAAGCAAAAACAAATATGCATGTCAATAGCATAAAGACTACAATAACAACTGTATTGGTTGATGTTAGCATTTATGGAAGCAGATCCTAAAACACACTTCTACAAACTTTCTTTTTAAATATTATGTCTTTAATATTTCTAAAATTAACTTAAAAACATATGAATATGTTCTTTTAGTAAAACATTCAAATAATACAAAAACATAAGCAGTAAAACTTGAGTATCTACCTTCCCCCCCGCCCAGCATTCTCACTCCCCTACCCCAGAAGGAACCACTGCTTGTCAACAGTTTGTTGCCACTCTTCCAGCAACCTAAGCATTTATATATATATTAGACACCTTTTGTTTTCCTACACATAAATATGATTATATTGATTTGCAACTTGCTTTTTTCACTTACTCATATTGTAGGTCTTTTCAAATAGGATCTGGAACTCAGGGAGAAGATTTGGGATGGGAATGTAGATACATAAATGAGTCATTAGCTAAAGTCATGGGTGTAAATAAGAAAACCCAAGGAGTGTGTAGAGTGTATAAACTGATAATAGAGCCAAAAAGGAAACTTGGAAAGCCACATTTGAGGTACAAATAAAAGAACCTAGAAACAAAACTTTTGTTAGGTTTATTCCTAGGTGTCTTATGTTTTTTGGTGCAATTATACCTGGGATCAATTCCTTAATTTTTCTTTCTGATGCTTCATTATTGGTGTATAGAAATGCAACCAATTTCTGTACATTGACTTCATATCCTGCAATTTTGCTAAATTCATGTATCAGTTCTAACTGTTTTTTGGTGGAATCTTTTGGGTTTTCCATGTAGAGTATAATGTCATCTGTGAATAGCGGAAGTTTGACTTCTTCCTTGCCTGTTTGGATGACTTTTATTTCTTTTTGTTGTCTGATTGCTGAGGCTAGGACCTCTAGTGCTATGCTGGACAACAGTGGTGAGAGTGGACATCTCTGTCCTGTTTCTGATCTTAGGGGGAAAACTCTCACTTTTTCCCCATAGAGAATGGTATTAGCTGTGGGCTGTTCATATTTGGCTTTTATGATGTTGAGGTATGTTCCTTTTATCTCTTTCTTGAAGGTTTTTATCAAGAAAGGACGTTGTATTTTGTCAAATGCTTTTTCTGCATCTATTGAAAATATCATATGGCTCTTATCCTTTCTTTTATTAATGTGGTGTATCACGTTGATTGATTTGTGAAGATTGAACCAGCCCTACAGCCCAGAAATAAATTCCACTTGTTCGTGGTGAATAATTCTTCTAATGCAGTACATATAGTTTTCTTATGTCTTTCCTTATATTTTGTCTTTATATTATAGTTCAGATATTATAACTCTTTTTAGGTTCTGTGTATATCAGTAATATTTTCTAGGAACCTGATAGGATGATACGGAGGTAATACAGAATATTTATAATAAAACAGAGCTCTTGATTAAAAGAATTGAAAATTGCTGATTGCTTTTCTGTTTTTCTACATTCTCCATCTGGAAAGAGCAAAAGAACTTAAGTACATGTATAACAGCTTTGAATAACATATATCTCAATATTGACTTTTCATCTTAATCCAGTATCCCTCCCCTCACCGCTTCCCTGCAAAAGAGGGACAAGTAGAAATACTACAGGAATAGGCAGGCTTACCAAGCTGGAAATCTGGATTTTGAAAAAATTCGTGAAGGACATTCTGAATCTGCAAATCAAAGAAAATATACCATATATTACTTCAATTATCATACATTTAGTATTTTAGACTCAAAGCTACTTAGAGACTTTCAATTTAAGTTTTGGGTAATCTTTCTAGCTCAGGGACAGAAACAGTAATAATTAACACTTAGTTTATACACTACTTCAAGGTATATCAAATGCTTTTCTGTATATATCTTCAATGACTCCCATTGAGAACATTTTGTGTGAGAACTAGGATGCTGAGACTGATCCTATTTTGTCCCCACCAAGGACATTTCTAGCCATCCTCAGACACTAGGCACATTTGCCAAACAGTTTAGCAATCCAAATAACCCTCTATAATTCCTCATTCTTCAATTACTAAAAAGCAAAATTTCAGAGTTCTTCTTGGTCCATTAAAATTTTTTTAATGTTTATTTGTTTTTGAGAGAGAGACAGGGAGACAGCATAATCTAGGAAGGGGCAGAGAGAGAGGGAGACACAGAACCCGAAGCAGGCTCCAGGCTCCGAGCTATCAGCACAGAGCCCTCTGGGGCTAAGACTCACAAACCGTGAGATCATGACCTGAGTTGGAGTCGGACTCTTAACAACTGATCCACCCAGGTGCCCCTGGTCCATTTTTTAAAAATAGATTTGAGGCTGGTTCAATCAGTAGAACATGCAACTCTTGATCTACAAGTCATGATTTCAAGTCTCACATTGAGAGTAGAGCTTAATTAAAAAACCAAAAAAAGTAGACTTGATGTTTTTTAGGTCAGCTTTATGTTCACAGAAAAATTAAGCAGAAAGTGCAGAGAGTTCCCTTATACTCCCCACCCTGCCCGGGTCACCACATACACATCTTCCCCCCCATCAACATTCCGCACCACAGCGGTACATTTGTTACAGTTGATGAATCTACATGAAACATCACCATCCAAAGTCCATAGTTTACATTAAGAATTACTGATGGGGCGCCTGGGTGGCTTAGTCGGTTAAGCGTCCAACTTTCGCTTAGGTCATGATCTCGCGGTTCATGGGTTCAAGCCCCGCGTCCGGCTCTGTGCTGACTGCCAGCTCAGAGCCTGGAGCCTGTTTCAGACTGTGACTCCCTCTCTCTCTGACCCTCCCCTGCTCATGCTGTCTCTCTCTCTCTCTCCTAGAAATAAATAAAACATTTAAAAATTAAAAAAAAAAAGAATTACTGTTGATTTTGTACATTTTATGAGTTTTGGCAAATGTATCATGACATGTATCCATCATTTCGGTATTATACAAAATTGTTTCATTACACTAAAAATCCTCTGTGCTCTGCTTATTCATCCTTCCTTCTGCCTTCACTCCTGGAAACCACAAATCTTTTTACCGTCTCCATAGTTGTACTTTTCCTCAAACATCATAAAGTTGGAATCAAACAGTACATATCTTTCAGATTGGCCCCTTTCACTTAGTAATACACATTTAAAGTTCTCCCATGTCTTTTCATGGCTTGATACTCATTTGTTTTTAGTGCTGAATAATATTTCATTGTTTAGATGTTCAGTTTACTTATCCTTTCAACCATTGACGGAAATCTTGGTTGTTTCCAAGTTTGCCAATTAGGAATAAAGCTGCTGTAAACATTCACATGCAGGATTTTCTGTAAACATAAGTTTTCAGCTCCTTTTGGGTAAATACAGTAAGCATGATGGCTGGATCATATAGTAAAATTGTGTTTGGTTTTATAAGAAACTGCCAAAGTGGCTGTGCCATTTTGCATTATCACCAACAATTCCCATCAGTTGCTGCATACCTTTGTCAGCATTTGATGCTGTCAAGGTTCCAGATTCTGACTATTCTGATAGGTGTTTAGCGGTATCTCATTGTTTTAATTCGCATTTCCTTGATGTCATGTGTGGAGCATATTTTCATATGCTTATTTGCCATCTATATGTCTTTGGTGAAATGTCTGTTTAGGTCTTTTGCCCATTTTTAAGTCAGTTGTTTTGTTTTCTTTTTGTGGAAGAGTTATTTGTATATTTTGGATAATAGTCTGTTATCAGATATCTCTTTTGAAAATATTTTCTTCCAGTCTGTGGATTGTCTTCCTTGGTCTATTTTTTTTTTTTTTACAAACCTGAGATTTTATTCTTCTTTTTCTTTCATAGTTTATTGTCAAGTTGGATTCCATATAACACTCAATGCTCATCCCAACAAGTGCCCTCCTCCATGCCCATCACCCCCCTTCCCCACTCCCCCCTCATCAGCCCTCAGTTTGTTCTCAGTATTCAAGAGTCTCTCATGGTTTGCCTGCCTCCCTTCCTCTCCCCCACTATTTTTCCCCTTCTCCTCCACCATGGTCCTCCATTAAGTTTCTCCTAGTCCTCCTATAAGTGGAAGCATATGGTATCTGTCTTTCTCTGCCTGACTTATTTCACTCAGGAGAACATCCTTAAGTTCCATCCACATTGCTACAAATGGCCATATTTCATTCTTTCTCATTACCATGGGAAATGTAGTATTCCATCGTATAGATAAACCACATTTTCTTGATCCATTCGTCCGTTGATGGGCACTTAGGCTCTTTCCATGTTTTAGCTATTGTTGAGAGTGCTGCTATGAACATTGGGGTATGTGTGCCCCTAGGCATCAGCATTTCTGTATCCCTTGGGTAAATTCCTAGCAGTGCTATTGCTGGGTCATAGGGGAGTTCTATTGTTAATTTTTTGAGGGACCTCCACATTGTTTTCCAGAGGGGCTGCATCAGTTTACATTCCCACCAACAGTGTAGGAGGGTGCCTGTTTCTCCACATCCTTGCCAGCATCTATAGTCTCCTGATTTGTTCATTTTAGCCACTCTGACCAACGTGAGGTGGTATCTCAGTTTGGTTTTGATTTGTATTTCCCTGATGATAAGTGACACTGAGTATTCTTTCATGTGTCTGTTGGCCATCTGGATGTCCTCTTTGGAGAAGTGTCCTTGGTCTATTTTTAATGATTCACTTTGAATTAAAAATATGCTTAGCCATGTATCTACCCAAGAAATGTTCTCACACCTATGTACACCTAAAAGAATATGTTTAACTGTTAAAAGTAGAGCTGTTTTCTACAGCTAAAAGACACGGGCTCTTAGTCTACAAAAGTAATTAGTCACACACATACAAAAACCAGCAAAAAATGAAAACCATGTCTGTCTTTTTTTGGTTAGATATAAATCCAAGCTAGTTAACATATAGTGTAGTAATGGTTTCAGGAGTAGAATTTAGTGATTCATCACTTACATATAACTCCCAGTGGTCATCCCAAGTCCCCTCCTTAATGCCCATTACCCACTTAGCCCATCATTCCACCCAACACCCCTCTAGAAACCCTCAGTTTGTTCTCTGTATTTAAAAGTCTCTTATGGTTTGCCTCTCTCTCTGCTTTTATATTTTTTTAAAATTTATATCCAAGTTAGTTAGCATATAGTGCAATATTGATTTCCAGAGTAGAATCCAGTAATTCATTCCCTATATATAACACCTAGTGTTCATCCCAACAAGTGTCTTCCTTAATGCTCCTGCCCATTTAGACTATCCCCCCACCCACAACTCCTCCAGCAATCCTCAGTTTGTTCTCTATATACTTAAAAGTCTCTTATATTTTGTCTCCCTCCCTGTTTTTATATTATTTGTATTTGTGTCCCTTCTAATCAGCATTTTTGTATCCTTTGGATAAATACCAAGTAGTGGAATTCCTAGGTCCGAGAGTAGTTCCATTTTTTAACTTTTTGAGGAACCTCTATACTGTTTTCCAGAGTGGCTACACTCTGGAAAAATACAGTTTGCATTCCAACCAACAGTGCAAAAATGTTTCCCTTCTCCTTATCCTCACCAAGATTTGTTGTTTCTGGAGTTGTTAATGTTAACCATTCTGACAGGTGTGAGGTAGTGTGTGGTTTTGGTTTGTATTTACCTGATGATGAGGGCTGTTGAGCATTTTTTCATGTATCTGTTAGCCATCTGGATATCTTCTTTGGAAATATGTCTGTCCTTTTGGGAGCCTCATCCAGAGTCAGTATTTTAGAAATCTAGCTGGATTTTTTTTTTTTTTTAATGCTCATGAGAAAATTGAAGAAATTGACTCTCATGGACCAGACTGGTCAGGAATCAGCTTACCTCAGTAAGACTGAAAATTTAGAGGTAGGCTTCTGGCACTCCACTCAATATTCCAACAATCATCTTCTTATCACCCACCCAACCTCCCCTTCACAGACATCCTCCTTTCTTACCACTACCATAGGAATCATTCCTTTGGGGTCTAGAATCCATTCACTGAACTGCTCCTGCAGAGCCTGTTTCCGTGTATTGGCCACCTTGGCTTTGACTTCATTTATGTATTCTCTTTGTTCGTGTTTCCGTTTAATACTCTCTTTCATCTTGGATACTCTGAAGGATGTCAAAATAAAAGACATGCTGAGTTAAGACCTTTGGATTTGATTCAGATTGTTCAAATGGCAGAAAACAAGAATTCAGAGCCTCATTTACAATTTGTCCCTATATTTACTCCATG
The DNA here is from genome assembly GCF_003009895.1 of Hyaena hyaena. Classification (NCBI taxonomy): domain Eukaryota; kingdom Metazoa; phylum Chordata; class Mammalia; order Carnivora; family Hyaenidae; genus Hyaena; species Hyaena hyaena. The sequence goes on along the minus strand of NW_024080642.1, from coordinate 4,993,283 downwards.
AAATCTTCTTGACTTAGGCCTGAGGTGACCTCCTTGTCCCCTCAGAACTTACTATATTTGGCATTGATCAGAGGTTGTCTTCTAGTATTATTTGAGTTTTTATACATGGACCTTATTTTGCCCAAGAAAATATCATACTTAAGAAGTACTAAAAATAGCTCTAGAGACTGCCACACATACCTAAAAGCAAAGCTGAATGCCCTAAGGCCTTACAGTGATGGGGCTCTCGCTTCTCTGGATACAGAAAGCATCTGGAAAGATTCTGATTTCAGGTTTAGAGTTAAATCTAGAAGCTGCATTTATAATATGCATTTTAGGTAATTCTGATGTCTTGGACCAAACTTTTGATTTCTGTCTAGGAATATATATTGCCAATTTCTTTTAAACATCTAGAGCCAAATACTATGACAGCCCCTGAGCATCATAGTTATCTTTATATTCAGATAGAGCTACAGTGCCCATGTTGGGAATGGGGGAAGAATTGTGATTTTAATTGTTCCCATATTTGTCATCCCTATTAGAACTCCAAAACTCTCAAGCTGGTTTTAACTCTAATACCAAAATGACTCAAAATAATAAAAATATCTGCTAGTTTCAAATACAATTTGTTTGAGCCAGGTCTTCATGTTTCAGAGAAGAAAGACTAAGGCCTTCCAATTTCATCTGATAAATTTGGAAATGCAAAAGACTTTGTGGTTAGGGCTGGCAAATTGGATACTTCTAATAATCCAAAATAATCAATCAAAATCTAAGTGATTACTTTATGTTCATGTAAGGCCTTCAAAATTCTCGATGTAAATAGGCCTTCAAAAATAAACTTTTAAGCTTGAAAATAAAAACAGGTAAATAGTGCAGAAGGGCCTGTTTATGAGCTGCTGGAAGATTAATTAGTATTTCCTTTCCTTTCCTTTCCTCTTCCTTTCGTTTCACTTTGTTTTCTTTCCTTTTCTTTTGTTTCGCTTCCTTTCCTTTCCTTTCCTCTTTTCTTTCTTCCTTTTTCTTTCTTTCTTTCTTTCTTTCTTTCTTTCTTTCTTTCTTTCTTTCTTTCTTTCCTTCCTTCCTTCTTCCTTCCTTCTTCTCTTTCTTTCTTTCTTCCTTTCTTTCTTTCCTTCTTTCCTTCCTTCCTTCTACCTTCCTTCTTCCTTCCTTCCCTCTTCTCTTTCTCTCTTTCTTTCTCTCTGTCTCTTTCTTTCTTTCTTTCTTTCTTTCTTTCTTTCTTTCTTTCTTTCTTTCTTTCTTTCTTTCGTAGGCTCTATACCCAATATGGGGCTTGAACTCATGACCCTGAAATCAAGAGTTGCTGCTCCACTGACTGAGCCAGCCAGGTACTCCAAGTAATTTGTATTTTTTTAATGTTTATTTGTGTGTGTGTGTGTGTGTGTGTGTGAGAGAGAGAGAGAGAGAGAGAGGGGGAGAGAGAGAGAGAGAGAGACAGACAGACAGAACGGGAGAGGGGCAGAGAGACAGGGAGACACAGAATCCAAAGCAGTCTCCAGGCTCTGAGCTGTCAGCACAGAGCCCGACATGGGGCTCAAACCTACCAACTGTGAGACTATGACCTGAGCTGAAGTCAGACTCTTAAAACTGACAGAACCACCCAGGTGCCCCATAAAAGTGCTAAGTTCCTCTGATGCAACTGCTAAGTAGCCAAGCTTCTACCATCCATCTCGGTTCTCCCAGTCCCTTCCTCTGCTGGCTCTCCTGTTCTTCTACCACTCTTACTCCCTCTGCTGCTTTATCTATCTCTTTCTCTCCTCTCTCTCTCCTTCTTTCCCTCTTCCCTCTCTCTGTACAACATTCTCCCCAATTTCTATCTTCATCCTTGCATGACTTTCTATTCCTTGTCTGTATCTTTCTTCTAGCCTTTTCTCATTCATTCAAACACTGATGCACAAAGTCAATCACTTATTCACTTATTACACAAACACATGTTAGGTGTTTATTGGGCACCTAACATAGATTCTGCCACTATAAAGCTTAGGGTCCAAAGAAGAACAAGATAAGTAAATGATAAGTACTGGGTGTCTCCAAATTCTCATGTGTGCCAATTGTTGAAAAATAGACCAACAAAACTGGGTTTTTGTCATGTTTCTGTTTGTCATGCTTCCTCTGTTTGGCTAGATCCTCCACAACCTTTAGGTCTCAGCTCAGACCTCATTTCTTTCCTCTTGTTAATAAAGAACCACACCTCGTCTGTATTTCAGGGCAACTGAACATGAGACTCCAAATATAATCAAATGAGTTTTAAATTGATTATATAACTCATGCAGGGAGTGAATAAAATTTTTCTTCTGTGGTCTGCATTATCTCATGAGGATAATCAATCAACAGCATCCAAAGCTCTTAACTTTGGGTAGTGTAGGGTAGACATAACCTACAAGCAGATTCTAAGCATAAATCCATATTTAAAATGTGGTAAAATGCAAAAATGATCACAAATTCTTCCCATTCCCGTGCACATGTCTGTTTGTATGCAATGTAACTTTGCAGCTTCTCCCATTAAGAGATGAACTCTATTTCTGCATCCTTTGTGTCTGGCCATGGCCATGTGACTTGTTTTGGCTAATGGGCCATTAGCAAACATGATGCAAGCAGAAAGTTGAAAAGTGTTATTAATTATATAACAATAAAACTGGAAAAAAAGAAATGAATAAGTGCTTGAACATTGGGCCTTGCCCTTTTTAAATGAACTTAGAAGCCCTTTTGCCACCACCTCGGAAATGGGCCTGCTGGATGATGATCTAGTTACCTCCATTGCTTTTGCAAACAGCCAATGAATAGAGAAGTGATTAAAACCATCAATTGCCATCTTACTGCAATGTATGAGTGAATCCAATACCATGTGGAGGAGAGATAAGCCATAAGCCCAGCCCAAAGCTATCAACCCATAAAATCATGAGCAAATAAATGATTATTGATTTAGGCCACTAAGTTTTGAGGTATTTTGTTATGCAGCAAAAGCTAACTAATAAACCAATTTACCCATCTTAACAAGTATTTTGAGATATTTTTAAAGAAAAGCAGCATAAATCTGATTTAAAAATAGAAGTAGGGGCACCTGGGCGGCTCAGTCAGTTAAGTGTTTGACTCTTGGTTTCAGCTCAGGTCTTGATCTCATGATTTCATGAGTTTGAGCCCTGTATCTGGCTGTGTGCTGACAGCTCAGAGCTTGAAGCCTAGAGCCTGTTTCAGATTCTGTGTCTCCCACTCTCTCTGCCCTTTCCCCACTTGCACTCTCTCTCTCAAAAATAAATAAACATTAAAAATTTTTTAAATGAATCAATAACTTATCTGGCAAATCCCAGGAATTTCTGGACATCTTGGATAGTCTTACTCTAGGACCACCATACCTTATCATGCATTATGCCAGATATCCAGTCCCAGCTGGAGTGTACTTGACTCAGGAACTTCACTTCAGTCTTTTTAACATTAGGAATGTTCTATGCCACTGGAGGTAGGACCACAGATTCATTCACCATCAAGTTGTAGGGTGGGTGTTTGAAGGATATTAAAATAACATTCAAGGAGACCATGAGTTCTCAGTACATATGTACTTGAATTTCTAAGTACTTAATAATGGAATATATACATATGCAACAAAGTGTGGCTTAGAGATGGATAGGAAACTAGTAATATACATATGTTATTGTTATGCTTTAGGTTGAACAAAAGTAGAATCTATTTGATAAAGTCCTTCCACACACCATCGGCTGTATTAGTCATTCACATGTTATAAAAAAACCATTTTCCTTATCTATCCACTCACTTTTGGCATAATCTATTTTACTGGATTGATAACCTATGATACTCAATATGATTGACAAAATGATTGGTATTAATAATATCACCTGTGGGAGAAGCAGCCATGGGATTTCCTAGTTTAATATAACCATAAGAATTTGGCTCGGTAAAGAGGTGACAGCTGGTGTGGAGTATAAGCAGACAGACATCTGTCTAGGAAGTCACTGTCTCCTGGCAACCAAAGAAGATGCATATCATTCCCTTAGTCTTGCCAAGTACTAGTGACTGGTGTATTGTAAGCATTAGTTAGATATTTTGGGGTGGTTTTTTTTTTGAAACACAAAAACTAAGTACTTTGAAGTAAATCATCAAACCCTTTGCAGATACCAAATTCCAATAGAAACATACACAATGGATGTTGTCACGTGGTCTGCATAAGTTCTTTGAACACCATACAATGAGTTAATTCTCAGGGAATTACGAAGTTAAAAAATTCCTTAAATTATTAAGTAAAATAAAGAGTGGGGTCTTCTTTCCTTTTAGTTTTTACTTGGCTTGTGCATCCTTAATGCCTGAGCACTTTCCCGACTTATTTTTCTCCTTTATGTAGCTGTGGTGTAGAAAGTAATTCTGTGACATAGTTTGTGGTGAGTCCTTCTCTTTGTGGGTTAAATGATCCATTGTTAGTCCATAAATCTAATAAAGAGCTGTCAAAGGGAAAATGACTAAAAGGTATCTCAAGGTCAGCACAGACCCCACAGTGATTATAAAATAAGCAAAGGATGTAGGGATCAAAGATCATTACTAAGCCAGAACCTGATAGGCATCACTATAACTGCCACACAGGAAAAGACCCAACTTTTTGCATTGTATCTTTTACATCTACTTCCTAGTTCATTTGAACTCTCATCCAGGCTCAGTACTGGTAGAGAAAAGTGCGGAATTTTACAGTATAATAGGCCCTGCTTCTCTGGAATAGTGTAAAATTCTAGCATTAATAATCTCTGTAATTTTTTAAAGCTTTTATTTGAATTCCAGTTAATTAATATACATCTCTGCAATATTCTGTTTAAAAATTTTTAATATCCTCTGTAATACTGTATAAATTATTTTTATTTTTCAAAATATGATATAGTAAAATTGACCATTTTGGTACATAGTTTTATAAATTTAAACATACATATAAATGTGTAATCACTATAATCAGGCTGTTGAAAGTTTATAATCCTATTTTAAGAGCAAATACTTTTCATTATCAATTCACAATAAGGCAGCTGTGACTTATTTTTTTACATAGTTTATTGTCAAGTGGTTTCCATATAACACTCAGCGCTCATCCCCACAAGTGCCCTCCTCCATGCCCATTACCCCCCTTTCACTCCCCCCTACCTCTATCAGTCCTCAGTTTGTCCTCGGCATTCAAGAGTCTGTCATGGTTTGCCTCCCTCTCTCTCCCCAACTATTTTTCCCCTTCTCCTTCCCCGTGGTCCTCCATTAAGTTACTCCTAATCCTCTATACGTGCAAACATATGGTATTTGTCCTTCTCTGCCTGACTTATTTCGCTCAGCATAACACCCTCAAGTGCCATCCATGTTGCTACACATGGCCAGATTTCATTCTTTCTCATTGCCATGTAGTATTCCATCGTATAGATGAATCACATTTTCTTGATCTGTTCGTCTGTTGATGGACACTTAGGCTCTTTCCGTGGTTTGGCTATTGCTGAGAGTGTTGCTATGAACATTGGGGTACATGTGCCCCTATGCATCAGCACTCCTATATCCCTTGGGTAAATTCCTAGCAGTGCTATTTCTGGGTCATAGGGGAGTTCTATTGTTAATTTTTTGAGGAACCTCCACATTGTTTTCCAGAGGGGCTGCACCAGTTTACATTCCCACCAACAGTGCAGGAGGGTGCCTGTTTCTCCACATCCTCGCCAGCATCTAGAGTCCTCTGATTTGCTCATTTTAGCCACTGTGACCAGTGTGAGGTGGTATCTCAGTGTAGTTTTGATTTGTATTTCCCTGATGATAAGTGACACTGAGCATCGTTTCATGTGTCTGTTGGCCATCTGGATGTCCTCTTTGGAGAAGTGTCTGTTCATATCTTCTGCCCATTTCTTTACTGGATTATTTGTTTTTGGGGTGTGGAGTTTGGTGAGTTCCTTATAGATTTTGGATACTAGCCCTTTATCTGATGTGTTATTTGCGACTATCTTTTCCCATTCCATTGGTTGCCTATTAGCTTTATGGATTGTTTCCTTTGCCATGCAGAAGCTTTTAATCTTGATGATGAGGTCGCAATAGTTCATTTTTGCTCTTGATTCCCTTGCTTTTGGGGATGTGTCAAGTAAGAAATTGCTGCGGTTGAGGTCAAGGAAGTTGTTTCCTGCTTTCTCCTCTAGGGTTTTGATGGTTTCCTGTCTCACATTCAGGTCCTTTATCCATTTTGAGTTTATCTTTGTGTATGGTGTGAGAAAATGATCTAGTTTCATTCTTCTGCATGTTGCTGTCCAGTTCTCCCAGCACCATCTGTTAAAGAGGCTGTCTTTTTTTCCATTGGATACTCTTTCCTGCTTTGTCAAAGATTAGTTGGCTGTACCTTTGTGGGTCCAAATCTGAGTTCTCTATTCTATTCCATTGGCCTATGTGTCTGTTTTTGTGCCAATACCATACTGTCTTGATGATGACAGCTTTGTAGTAGAGGCTAAAGTCTGGGATGGTGATGCCTCCCGTTTGGGTTTTCTTCTTCAATATTCCTTTGGCTATTCGAGGTCTTTTGTGGTTCCATACAAACTTTAGGATAGTTTGTTCTAGTTTTGAGAAGAATGCTGGTGCAATTTTGATTGGGATTGCATTGAAGGTGTAGATTGCTTTGGGTAGTATTGACATTTTAACTATATTTATTTTTCCAATCCATGAGCATGGAATGTTTTTCCATTTCTTTGTGTCTTCTTCAATTTCCTTCATAAGTTTTCTATAGTTTTCATCATACAGATCTCTCATATCTTTGGTTAGGTTTATTTATGTTTTTTAAGGTTTATTTCATATGTTTGCTTTAAGGTTAGGTATTTTATGGTTTTTTGTGCAATTGTGAATGGAATCCGTTTCTTGATTTCTCTTTCTGTTGCTTCATTGTTGGTGTATAAAAATGCAACCGACTTCTGTACCTTGATTTTGTATCCTGCAACTTTGCTGAATTCATGGATCAGTTCTAGTAGGCTTCTGGTGGAGTCTGTTGGGTTTTCTATGTAGAGTATCATGTCGTCTGCGAAAAGTGAGAGTTTGACTTCTTCTTTGCCAATTCTGAAGAGGCAGTTGTGACTTATAAAACATGCAATTCAAAGCATAGGAAAATTAAGAATCAGAGGGAAAAGATACTGAAAGAAAGATGTTAAAATAAAAGAAAATATGAAGGAAACCAAAAGGACAGAAACCTAACCATATCAATTTTGCAAAACTACACACAAGGATTAAAAGTTCACTTCAACTCTTAATCTGTTCAGAAACCCTGATGAAAAGCAATAAAGGTATATTGCATATGTAAAACTTATAAACAACAGTGATATTTTGATTTTTAGTTCAGTGGCTACCACTATAAAAATTGTTCCAAATCAGTAAGGAGTGTCTTCTCTATTTATTGTTCATAAGCACCAAACAGAGAGGAATCCCTTTTTACCCAGAGAAGTAGTGAGATGGAAAATTTTTTTGGATCTAGTTGAGGCAAATGAATGCTTTAACATCATCACCAGGAGATAAAGTCTTGACAAACCAAACAAAAATTTTACTTGCCTTTTTTCTTGAATATAAATAAGAAAAACTCTCATTCCTAAAATAAATGGACTTCTCCACAACTCTCTAAGATGACCCAAACAATGATATAGTTTAGAGAATGTAAAAGCAAGACTGTTTTAGCTAAGGATTTCTGAATATTCTTCAGATGCTTGACACTGTCACCTGTTGACATATAGATCTTGGATTTTTGCAGAAAGAGATGAAGCCCTAATCCTGACAATCTAGGCCAAGCATCTATGATTACTTTAACTCATGAAACTCCTACAGTATTGCTCTAATGGAAACTTGGGCTCTTATCAACTCTAAATGACCCTAAATATTCAAACTCTCAATTCAGGAAGCATCAGTGGAATAAACTGTTGTGTCGTGTTATTTGTTGGCAATGGTACCTAGGCTAGCATCCAAGTGTGCCCATTACTCTTCTTATTACAGATATTGATAAATGACTAGTTTTATGTATTGACTGAGATTTACATATCCCTAACAGGAGGAAGGATTTGTCAATATATTGATTTACAGCCTTGACACTAGCTCCCAAATTTTAAGTATTTTCCATGGCAATTGATCTAAATACAAATCCAATTTATTGCTCTGCAAGAACAGATGGTGAGCAGAAATTGTTCTTTAAGCTATTTATTAAATTTAATGACACCACCCCTGCTGCTGTTGGAACTTTTCACTAGTACTAAAACTCCCTTAATTTGGTTTCTCTACATAATTGATTTTGAAGCTTTTTGTCAGTGTACATAATGGCCTCCTGTGAAACTTGTTTTCAATGCATTCCTAAATGTTCTGATTTAGAAGATCTGAGGAAGAAGCTGTACTTTTTACTAAGCATCTAGGTAATCCTGATTTCATTCTTAGGCAACCACACTCTGAGAAAGACTGCTTCAACTGAAAATTAAAATGCCATGTCCTTATAGAATATAAAACAAAAGAAAAGTTCTGTACATATCTCTTACTTTATTCTAGAGGGATATATGTACCTAATTTCAAAAGAATTGTTATTCTAAACTTTCTGATTAGTTGCTTACCCTGTAAGAAGAATACTAAAACAATCATAAGAAATTTTAGAAATTCCTTTTATAAATTTTAAGCAATTCCTATCAAAATAACACCTTCACAGAGCTAGAACAAACAATTCTAAAATTTGTATGGAACTAGAAAAGACCCAGAAAATAGACAAGGCAATCTTGAAAAAGAAAACCAAAGCTGGAGGCATCACAATCCCGTACTTCAGGATGTACCACAAAGCTGTAATCATCAAGACATTATGGTACTGGAACAAAAACAGACATTAAGACCAATGGAACCGAATAGAGAACCCAGAAATGGACCCATAAATGTATGGCCAACTAATCTTTGACAAAGCAAGAAAGAATATCCAATGGAAAAATGACAGTCTCTTCAGCAAATGGTGTTGTGAAAACTGGACAGCGACATGCAGACAAATGAACCTGGATCACTTTCTTACACCAAACACAAAAATAATTTCAAAATGGATAAAGGACCTAAACTTAAGGCAGGAAGCCATCAAAATCCTAAAGGAGATAGCAGTCAAAAACATCTGATCTCACCTGGGCTGCAGCAACTTCTTACTCAACACGTCTCTGGAGACAAGGGAAACAAAAACACAAATGAACTATTGGGACCTCATCAAAATAAAAAGCCTCTGCACAGTGAAGGAAACAATCAGCAAAACTAAAAGGGAACCGATGGAATAGGAGAAGATATATGCAAATGACATCAGATTAAGCGTTGGTATCCAAAATCTATAAAAAAAATTATCAAACTCCACCCAAAATAAATAATTCGGTGAAGAAATGGGCAAAAGACATGAATAGACACTTCTCCAAAGAAGACATATAGATGGCCAACCAACTCAACAGCATTCATCATCAGGGAAATACAAATCAAACTACAATGAGATACTACCTCACATCTGTCAGAATTGCTAACATTAACAACTCATGAAATGACAAATGTTGGTGAGGATGAGGAGAAAGGGGAACCTTCTTGCACTGCTCATGGGACTGCAAACTGATGCAGGCACTCTGGAAAACATTATGGGGTTTCCTCAAAAAATTAAAAATAGAACTACCCTGGAGAGGAGGCAAGATGGCGGAGAAGTAGGGAGCTCCTTATATTCACTTGCCCCATCTCTCAAATGGAGAAGGCCTGAAGCCATAGGAACCCTTACAGAATCCAGGAGTTTGGGAGGAAAAGAAGACAGAGTCCACTGAGAAAACCTGATAGTGTGAGTGCGACCTGGGGAAGATAAAATCGGCCAGGACTGGGACCAGAGACACAGAGGGAGGGGGGATCCCCCTTTGCAGGGAGCCATGATGAATCTAGGGGAAAAAAAAGAAACAGTGGCTGAAACTGCTCAAGACACTGTCCCTGTCCCTGGAGAAGAGAAAGACCTCCGCTTGGGACACAGAAGAATCCGGTTTCCTGCTGTCCAGCTGACCCTAGGCAAACACACTCGTCCCAGGCGACCTCAGGAGAAACTGCAACTCGCTCGCAAGCTTGACCTGGAGGGGACGCAAGCAGCGCCTGAAGCCGCACCTTTGTCCTTCTGGCTCAGCTGGATCCCCAGGGGGAAGGCAAGAGGCTCGAAACTGCTCTGAGGGACTCGCCTGCGAGTTTATATTTCAGGTAATTTCAATTGGGCGCCTGGACTGAGATCTGGAAACGAGGCCTGGCTTGGGATATAGAGCACGGCCCACTTTGGCTATGCCCCCGGCAAAAGGAGATCACACCCAAAAGAGTGAGTTGCAACACTTTGTTCGAGAAGGAACTGGGGCGCCACCACTTTTCTCCCCACAAGCACCAAGACAGGACCCCCGCAGGACGCACTGGACCAAACCACGCCCATCCCCGCTAGAGAGCTGCCTTTTTTTTTTTTTTTTTTTAAACCAGAGCCAAGGCAAGACCAACATGGATGCACTGCCCTGACTAATTCTGGTAACTGGCTTGCTTAAACAATCACATTTAATTCATTCTCTAGATGTAAATTCTACACCTCCACCGCTACGTTTTTATCTCTATCTCTCTGGAGTAATCAGACTATATGGTTTCTGAGTAGCATTATCGTCGTTTCTTTCACCTCCTCTCCAACCATATTCCCCTCTTTCTCTCTCTGAATTAAGCTTCTTAGTCTTTCTGCCTGCTCATTTCATTTCCAATTTCACTTCCTCCCGGCCTTGTCATTTCTCTCTTTGTATATGCTCTTCCATCAGCACGGCATACACCCTGCTCTTTATTTGTAGCTGGGAATCCTGGTTCTATGATTTAGACTGTCCTTTGTCTATTGGGTTTTTTCTTTTTTATGTATTTTTATTTTTATTATTTGTCTTCCCTCCTTTTTTTTTTTTGTATGTGTCCCTTCCTTTTTTTCTTTTTCTTTTTCCTTTCAGTTTGCGTGTTTGTTGGGTTTGTCTGTGCGTTTGTGTGCCTTTGTTCCCTGTGTGTTTGTCTGTCTGTTTTCTTCTCCAGGGCTACCTCAAGAAACAAGCCAAAGTACACATGGCAGAGGGTCCCAAATACCACTACAAGTAGGAAATTAAAATAACTAAGGTCTCAACAAGAGAGACCAAGAGACACCATTCAAAGAACACTTTCTGAATGGACAGGCCCTGGACAAAGAGAATTCTTTGGTACAGCACCACTCACAGGTGCAGAGTGCATAACAAGCTTTTAAAACTAACAAGAGATAGAAAGCTAACCAAAATGACGAAACGGAAGAGCTCGCCTCCAAAGAAATTCCAGGAAGCACTGACAGCTAAAGAACTGATGAAAACAGATATAAGCAAAATAACTGAACAAGAATTTAGAACAATAGTCATAAAATTAATTGCTGGGCTTGAAAAATGCATGGAAGACATCAGAGAAACTATTGCTACAAAGATTATGGAGCTTAAAAATAGTTGTGATGAATGAAAAAATGCTACAAATGAGATGCAAAATAAAATGGAGGCATCCAATGCAAGGATTGAAGAGGCAGAAAGGAGAATAAGTGATTTAGAAGATACAGTTATAGAAAAAGAGGAAGCTGAGAAAAAGAGAGATAACCTGATCCAGGAACACAAAAGGAGAGTTCGAGAGCTCAGCGATACAATCAAAGGGAATAATATCCGTATCATAGGAATTCCAGAAGAGGAAGAGAGAGGGAAAGGCGCTGAAGGAGCACTTGAACAAATTATAGCAAGAACTTCCACCATCTGGGGAAGGAAACAGACATTGAAATCCAAGAGGCACCGAGAATCCCCTCAGACGCAACTTGAATCGATCTTCTGCATGACATATCATAGTGAAACTGGCAAAATATAAGGACAAAGAGAGAATTCTGAAAGCAGCTAGGGAGAAAAGGGCCCTAACATACAAAGGGAAACCTATCAGAGTGGTGACAGACCTATCGACTGAAACTTGGCAGGCCAGAAAGGAATGGAGATCTTCAATGTGATGAACAGAAAAAATATGCAGCCAAGAATCCTCTATTCAGCAAGCCTGTCATTCAGAATAGAAGGAGAGATAAAAGTCTTTCCAAATAAACAAAAATTGAAAGAATTTGTCACCACTAAACCAGCCCGACAAGAAATCCTGAGGGGGACTCTCTGAGGGAAATGTTGCAAGAAACGCAATATACCAGAGACACCACCACAAGTATAAATCCCACAAAGGACACGATGACTCTAAACCCATATTTTTCAATAATAACACTGCATGTAAATGGACTAAATGCCCCAATCAAAAGACACAGGGTGGCAGAATGGTTAAAAAAACAAACTCCATCTATTTGCTGTCTACAAAAAATTCATTTTAGACAGGAGGACACCCTCAGATTGAAAGTAAGGGGATGGAGAAATATCTATCATGCTACTGGAAGTCTAAAGAAAGCTGGAGTAGCTATACTTATATCACACAAACTGGACTTTAAAGATAGTAACAAGGGATGAAGAAGGGCATTATATAATAATTACAGGGTCTATATCAGGAAGAGCTAATAATTATAAATGTCTATGCACCAAATATGGAAGCACCTACATATATAAAACAATCACAAACAGAAACAATCTTAAAGACAAGAATGTGCTAATAGCAGGGGACTTTAATACTCCACTTACAGATATGGATAGATCAGGGGCGCCTGGGTGGCTTAGTCGGTTAAGCGTCCGACTTTCGCTCAGGTCATGATCTTGCGGTTCATGGGTTCGAGCCCCGCATCGGGCTCTGTGCTGACTGCCAGCTCAGAGCCTGGAGCCTGTTTCAGAGTCTGTCGCTCCCTCTCTCTCTGACCCTCCCCTGCTCATGCTGTCTCTCTCTCTAGAAATAAATAAAACATTTAAAAAAAAAAAAAGAAATGGATAGATCAACTCGACAGAAAATCATTAAAGAAGCAATGGACTTGAATGACACACTGGACCAGGTGGATCTGCCAGATATATCTAGAACTCTACATCCTGAGGCCATGGAATTC
>NW_024080642.1:4937018-4979268 GCF_003009895.1 Hyaena hyaena | reverse complement strand
TTTTTTTTTTTTTTTTAAACCAGAGCCAAGGCAAGACCAACATGGATGCACTGCCCTGACTAATTCTGGTAACTGGCTTGCTTAAACAATCACATTTAATTCATTCTCTAGATGTAAATTCTACACCTCCACCGCTACGTTTTTATCTCTATCTCTCTGGAGTAATCAGACTATATGGTTTCTGAGTAGCATTATCGTCGTTTCTTTCACCTCCTCTCCAACCATATTCCCCTCTTTCTCTCTCTGAATTAAGCTTCTTAGTCTTTCTGCCTGCTCATTTCATTTCCAATTTCACTTCCTCCCGGCCTTGTCATTTCTCTCTTTGTATATGCTCTTCCATCAGCACGGCATACACCCTGCTCTTTATTTGTAGCTGGGAATCCTGGTTCTATGATTTAGACTGTCCTTTGTCTATTGGGTTTTTTCTTTTTTATGTATTTTTATTTTTATTATTTGTCTTCCCTCCTTTTTTTTTTTTGTATGTGTCCCTTCCTTTTTTTCTTTTTCTTTTTCCTTTCAGTTTGCGTGTTTGTTGGGTTTGTCTGTGCGTTTGTGTGCCTTTGTTCCCTGTGTGTTTGTCTGTCTGTTTTCTTCTCCAGGGCTACCTCAAGAAACAAGCCAAAGTACACATGGCAGAGGGTCCCAAATACCACTACAAGTAGGAAAGTAAAATAACTAAGGTCTCAACAAGAGAGACCAAGAGACACCATTCAAAGAACACTTTCTGAATGGACAGGCCCTGGACAAAGAGAATTCTTTGGTACAGCACCACTCACAGGTGCAGAGTGCATAACAAGCTTTTAAAACTAACAAGAGATAGAAAGCTAACCAAAATGACGAAACGGAAGAGCTCGCCTCCAAAGAAATTCCAGGAAGCACTGACAGCTAAAGAACTGATGAAAACAGATATAAGCAAAATAACTGAACAAGAATTTAGAACAATAGTCATAAAATTAATTGCTGGGCTTGAAAAATGCATGGAAGACATCAGAGAAACTATTGCTACAAAGATTATGGAGCTTAAAAATAGTTGTGATGAATGAAAAAATGCTACAAATGAGATGCAAAATAAAATGGAGGCATCCAATGCAAGGATTGAAGAGGCAGAAAGGAGAATAAGTGATTTAGAAGATACAGTTATAGAAAAAGAGGAAGCTGAGAAAAAGAGAGATAACCTGATCCAGGAACACAAAAGGAGAGTTCGAGAGCTCAGCGATACAATCAAAGGGAATAATATCCGTATCATAGGAATTCCAGAAGAGGAAGAGAGAGGGAAAGGCGCTGAAGGAGCACTTGAACAAATTATAGCAAGAACTTCCACCATCTGGGGAAGGAAACAGACATTGAAATCCAAGAGGCACCGAGAATCCCCTCAGACGCAACTTGAATCGATCTTCTGCATGACATATCATAGTGAAACTGGCAAAATATAAGGACAAAGAGAGAATTCTGAAAGCAGCTAGGGAGAAAAGGGCCCTAACATACAAAGGGAAACCTATCAGAGTGGTGACAGACCTATCGACTGAAACTTGGCAGGCCAGAAAGGAATGGAGATCTTCAATGTGATGAACAGAAAAAATATGCAGCCAAGAATCCTCTATTCAGCAAGCCTGTCATTCAGAATAGAAGGAGAGATAAAAGTCTTTCCAAATAAACAAAAATTGAAAGAATTTGTCACCACTAAACCAGCCCGACAAGAAATCCTGAGGGGGACTCTCTGAGGGAAATGTTGCAAGAAACGCAATATACCAGAGACACCACCACAAGTATAAATCCCACAAAGGACACGATGACTCTAAACCCATATTTTTCAATAATAACACTGCATGTAAATGGACTAAATGCCCCAATCAAAAGACACAGGGTGGCAGAATGGTTAAAAAAACAAACTCCATCTATTTGCTGTCTACAAAAAATTCATTTTAGACAGGAGGACACCCTCAGATTGAAAGTAAGGGGATGGAGAAATATCTATCATGCTACTGGAAGTCTAAAGAAAGCTGGAGTAGCTATACTTATATCACACAAACTGGACTTTAAAGATAGTAACAAGGGATGAAGAAGGGCATTATATAATAATTACAGGGTCTATATCAGGAAGAGCTAATAATTATAAATGTCTATGCACCAAATATGGAAGCACCTACATATATAAAACAATCACAAACAGAAACAATCTTAAAGACAAGAATGTGCTAATAGCAGGGGACTTTAATACTCCACTTACAGATATGGATAGATCAGGGGCGCCTGGGTGGCTTAGTCGGTTAAGCGTCCGACTTTCGCTCAGGTCATGATCTTGCGGTTCATGGGTTCGAGCCCCGCATCGGGCTCTGTGCTGACTGCCAGCTCAGAGCCTGGAGCCTGTTTCAGAGTCTGTCGCTCCCTCTCTCTCTGACCCTCCCCTGCTCATGCTGTCTCTCTCTCTAGAAATAAATAAAACATTAAAAAAAAAAAAAGAAATGGATAGATCAACTCGACAGAAAATCATTAAAGAAGCAATGGACTTGAATGACACACTGGACCAGGTGGATCTGCCAGATATATCTAGAACTCTACATCCTGAGGCCATGGAATTCAGTTTCTTCTCAAGTGCCCATGGCACATTCTCCAATATAGATCACATACTGGGACATAAAGCAGCCCTAAATAAGTAGAAAAGAATTGAGATCATACCATGCACACGTGCAGATCACAATGCTTTGAAACTTGAAACCAATCACAGGAAGAAGTCTGGAAAACCTCCAAAAACATGGAGGTTAAAGAACACTCTACTAAAGAATGAATGGGCCAATCAGCCAATTAGCGAAGAAATTTAAACATATATGGAATTAAATGACAATAAAAATACAACAATCCAAATTCTATGGGATGCGGCAAAGGCAGTCCTAAGAGGAAAGTACATTGCACTTCAGGTCTATTTCACGAAATTAGAAAAAGCGCAAGTAGAAAATCTAACAGTGCACCTAAAGGAACCAGAGGGAGAGTAACAAGAGCACTCCAAACCTAGTAGGAGAAAAGAAATAATAAAAATCAGGGCAGAAATAAACAATATAGAATAATTTTAAAAAACTAGTGGAACAGATCAATGAAACCAAGAATTTTTTGAAAAAATAAACAAAATTGTCAAACCTCTAGCTTTTCAAAAAGAAAAGAGAGAGCACTCAAATAGACAAAATCATGAATGAAAATGGACTTACTACAACCAACCCCTCAGAAATACAAGCAATTATCAGGGAATACTATGAAAAATGATATGCCAACAAATTGGACAACTTAGAAGAAATGGACAAATTCCTAAACACACACTCACTACCAAAATTCACACAGGAAGAGATAGAAAATCTGAGCAGACCCATAACTAGTGAAGAAATTGAATCAGTTATCAAAAATCTCCTAACAAATAAGAGCCCAGGGCTAGGTGGCTTCCCTGGGGAATTCTACCAGACATTTAAAAGAGCAAACCCATTCTTCTCAAGCTGTTCCAAAGAATAGAAATAGAAGGAAAACTTCCAGACTCATTTTATGAAGCCAGCATCACTTTGATTCCCAACCCAGACAGAGACCCAGCAAAAAAAGAAAACTACAGGCCAATATCCTTGATGAATACAGATGCAAAAATCCTCAAAAAGATACTTGCCAAATCGAATTCCACAGCACATAAAAAGAATTATCCACCATGATGAACGGGGATTCATTCCTGGGCTACAGGGCTGGTTCAATGTTCGCAAATCAATCAATGTGATACATCACATCAACAAAAGAAAAGATAAAAATCATATGATCCTGTTGATAGATGCAGAAAAAGCATTTGACAAAATACAGCATCCCTTCTTAATAAAGACCCTTGAGAAAGTCGGGATAGAAGGAACTTAGTTAAACATCATAAAAGCCATCAGCTAAAATCATCCTCAATGGGGAAAAACTGAGTGCTTTCCTCCTGAAATCAGTAAGACGACAGCGATGCCCACTCTCACCACTGTTGTTTAACAAAGTGCTGGAAGTCCTAACATCAGTAATCAGACAACAAAAGGAAATAAAAAGCACCAGAATTGACAAAGAAGAAGTCAATCTTTCACTTTTCACAGACGACATGATACTCTATATAGAAAACCCAACAGACTCCACCAGAAGCCTACTAGAACTGATCCATGAATTCAGCAAAGTTGCAGGATACAAAATCAACATACCGAAATTGGCTGCATTTTTATACACCAACAATGAAGCAACAGAAAGAGAAATCAAGAAACTGATCCCATTCACAACTGCACAAAAAACCATAAAATACCTAGGAATAAACCTAACCAAAGATATGAGAGATCTCTTTGATGAAAACTATGGAAAACTTATGAAGGAAATTGAAGAAGACACAAAGAAATGCAAAAATATTCCAAGCTCATGGATTGGAAAAATAAATGTAGTTAAAATGTCATTACTACCCAAAGCAATCTACACCTTCAATGCAATCCCAATCAAAATTGCACCAGCATTCTTCTCAAAACTAGAACAAACTATCCTAAAGTTTGTATGGAACCACAAAAGACCCCGAATAGCCAAAGGAATATTGAAGAAGAAAACCCAAACGGGAGGCATCACCATCCCAGACTTTAGCCTCTACTACAAAGCTGTCATCATCAAGACAGTATAGTATTGGCACAAAAACATTCACATAGACCAATGGAATAGAATAGGGAGAACTCGAATAGAATAGAATAGAATAGAATAGAATAGAATAGAATAGAATAACTCTATTCTAATAGAATTGGACCCACAAAGGTACAGCCAACTAATCTTTGACAAAGCAGGAAAGAGTATCCAATGGAAAAAAAGACAGCCTCTTTAACAGATGGTGCTGGGAGAACTGGACAACAACATGCAGAAGAATGAAACTAGATCATTTTCTCACACCATACACAAAGATAAACTCAAAATGGATAAAGGACCTGAATGTGAGACAGGAAATCATCAAAACCCTAGAGGAGAAAGCAGGAAACAACTTCCTTGACCTTCACCGCAGCAATTTCTTACTTGACACACCCCCAAAGGCATGGGACCTCATCATCAAGATTAAAAGCTTCTGCATGGCAAAGGAAACAATCCATAAAACTAATAGGCAACCGACGGAATGGGAAAAGAGAGTTGCAAATGACACATCAGATAAAGGGCTAGTATCCAAAATCTATTAGGAACTCACCAAACTCCACACCCAAAAAACAAATAATCCAGTAAAGAAATGGGCAGAAGATATGAACAGACACTTCTCCAAAGAGGACATCCAGATGGCCAACAGACACATGAAAGAATGCTCAGTGTCACTTATCATCAGGAAATACAAATCAAAACTACAATGAGATACCACCTCATGCCGGTCAGAGTGGCTAAAATGAGCAAATCAGAGGACTCTAGATGCTGGCGAGGATGTGGAGAAACAGGCACCCTCCTACACTGTTGGTGGGAATGTAAACTGGTGCAGCCCCTCTGGAAAACAATGTGGAGGTTCCTCAAAAAATTAACAATAGAACTCCCCTATGACCCAGAAATAGCACTGCTAGGAATTTACCCAAGGGATATAGGAGTGCTGATGCACAGGGGCACATGTGCCTCAATGTTCATAGCAGCACTCTCAACAATAGCCAAATCATGGAAAGATCCTAAGTGTCCATCAACGGACGAATGGATCAAGAAGATGTGGTTTATCTATACGATGGAATACTACATGGCAATGAGAAAGAATGAAATCTGGCCATGTGTAGCAACATGGATGCACTTGAGGGTGTTATGCTGAGCAAAATAAGTCAGGCAGAGAAGGACAGATACCATATGTTTGCACGTATAGGAGGATTAGGAGGAACTTAACAAAGGACCATGGGGGAGAAGAAGGGGAAAAATAGAGCGCGAGAGGGAAGGAAGCAAACCATGAGAGACTCTTGAATGCCGAGAACAAACCGAGGGCTGATGGGGGTGGGGGAGAGAGGAAAGGGGGTGATGGGCATGGAGGAGGGCACTTGTGGGGATAAGCACTGGGTGTTATATGGAAACCTACCTGACGGTAAACTATTAAAAAAAATAAAGTTCATAAAAAGAACTAGCAAAAAAACAAAACAAAATAAAAAATAGAACTACCCTATGACCCAGCAATTGCACTACTACATATCTATCTAAGGGATATAGGTGTGGTGTTTTGAAGGGGCACATGCACCCCAATGTTTATAGTAGCACTATCAACAATAGCTAAAGTATGGAAAGAGTCCAAATGTCCATAGACGGATGAATGGATAAAGAAGATGTGGTATATATATGCAATGGAGTATTATTCAGTAATCAAAAAGAATGAAATCTCATCTTTTGCAACTACGTGGATAGAACTAGAGGGTATTATGCTAAGTGAAACTAGTCAGAGAAAGACAAACATCATGAGACTTCTCTCATATGAGGAATTTAAGATACAAAACAGATGAACATAAGGGAATAATATAAAAATAATATAAAAACAGGGAGGGAGACAACACGTAAGAGACTCTTAAATATAGAGAACAGAGGATTGCTGGAGGGGTTGTGGGAGGGGGGATAGGCTAAATGGGTAAGGGACATTAAGGAATCTATTCCTGAAAATATTGTTTCACTATATGCTAACTTGGATGTAAATTAAAAAATAAATTATTAAAAAATATATATATATAGGGACACCTGGGTGGCTCAGTTAGTTAGGCAACTGACTTCAGCTCAGGTCATGTTCCTGCAGTCTGTGAGTTCGAGCCCCACGTCGGGCTCTGTGCTGATAGCTCAGAGCTTAGAGCCTGCTTTGGATTCTGTGTCTCCCTCTCTCTCTGCCCCTCCCGTGCTCGCTCTCTCTTTCTCTCAAAATTAAACATTTAAAAATTTTTTAAAAATAAATAAATAATAAATAAATAAATATAAATTTTAGTATAAGTATTCATGCGAGAAGACATTCAGGAGGAGAATCAGAAGTGTCTTATTTGTTTTTGTTTGTTGTTGTTGTTGTTGTTTGTTTTTAGATCTGGAAGAGACCTAGATGTTATCTAGACCAGGGGTCAGCAAATCAAGTGTAGGGCCTAAATCTGGTCTGCTGCCTCGCACTGTTCCACTCAAAAGGTAAGATGGGCAGTTACATTTTAAAAAAGCTTTTAAAAATCAAAATAAGAATAATGTGTTGTTGCATGGTAGGAAATCTATGAAATTCACATTTATTATTCATAAAAAAAGTTTTCTTGGAACACAGCCATGCTTATTCATTTATCCATTGTGTAGAGCTACTTTTGTACTACAACAGCAAAATCGAGTAGTTGTGACTCAATTCCACACACTTGTGACTTTTTCCAGGCAAAAAGCTTTTAATTTTTATGTCATCAAATTTATAATTTCACAATTTTGAGTCATGGTGAAAAAGGTTTTTCTCTGGTAATAAAGGAATTTAACCCCTGGTTTCTTCTAGCTTTTGTATGACTTCATTTTTCACATACATGTACTTAGTAGGATATATTCTATGGACAAAAAAGCTGCAAATAAATCTAAAACCTCATTTGGTAGGGGCACCTGGGTGGCTCAGTCGGTTAAGTGCCCAACTTCAGCTCAGGTCATGATCTCATGGCAGGAGCCTGCTTCAGATTCTGTGTCTCCCTCTCTCTCTGCCTTTACCCCACTCTCACTCTGTCTCTCTCTCTCAAAAATAAACATTAAAAAAAATTTAACATCATTTAGTAGCTCTATTACTAGTAGGATTGTTAGTATTATTATTTTGGAGCTATCTTACATAAATTGTAGGATAAGACAACTAATTTTGTCAATGTTGTTAGGAGCCAAGATTTTTAGTAAGGAAAAAAGATAGTTACAAATATAAACTCAAAGATAGGTAAAGAACCTGCATCATTATATCTGATATGAAATTATCAATATTTACTCATTATTTTAAAAAATTATACCTGTTAGTCCTAAAAGAGCCTAAAGCAATGATAATACAATATTTATGAGAATTCCTAGCTCTCAGATAAGTGATTTCCATTAAAAGTAACTAAGAATTCTTTTTAAAAAAATGCATGAAGCTTTCAAAGACTAAAAGAGTAATGTTGGATGAACACAGGAGCCAAAGTTGGGTCAAACTGAGGATCAAAAAGAAAAAGTAACCTTTGGGGCTCCTGAGTGGCCCAGTCAGTTAAGCATCTGACTTTGGCTCAGGTCCGTGAGTTCAAGGTCCACATGGTGGTCTCTGTGCTGACAGCTCAGAGCCTGGAGCCAGCTTCAACTTCTATCTCTCCTTCTCTCTCTGCCCCTCCCCCTCTTGCAGTCTGTCTCTCTCTGTCTCTGTCTCAAAAATAAATAAGCATTTAAAAAAAGAAAAAAAGAAAAACTAACTATAATAGATTAAAATACATTGAATATACATTAAAATCAATGTGTCCATTATGATACTTAAAAGGAACTCTTACCCCAAAAGGGAAAAAAACCTTTCATTTCTTGCCCCTCCAAGTGACTATTGATAGATAAATAGGTAGACACATAGTTATCTAGAGATATAATATACAATACTTTGAATCCGTAATTTAAAGGAAAGAATGAAACATTAGTTTTGTCTTACTAATAGGAAGCATATTTCAATGTAACCAAATACACAGCAATCAAATGTGACTTATTTTAGGAATTCCAATGGCTCAAAATTAGGACATCTAATAATAGAATCATCATTAACCGGTCTAGGGTGAAAATCAAATGATCATCTTCACAGGTGTTGGGAAAGTGTTTGACAAAATTAACAATCATTCTTGAGCTTTAAAAATCACTCTATAAAGGAATTAGAAAGAGAAGAACAATCAAAACCCAAACCAAGCAAAAGGAAGGAAACAATAAAGATTAGAGCAGAAATAAATAACATAGAAGCTTTAAAAAAAAAAAAAAAAAAAAAACAGCTTTCCTTTTCTCTGCCATAATGGTGTGTGCAGTTGAGTGTTCCTTGCCATGTCTTCTTACAAGACTTTCAGGATCAAGCAATTCTTGGCCAAGAAACAAAAGTAGAACCAACCCATTCTTCAGTGGAATCAAATGAAAACTAGTAATAAAATCATGTACAACTTCAAGAGGAAGCATTGGAGAAGAACCAAGTTAGGGACTATAACGGATCACACATGAGATGGCACACACATTTATGCTGCATGCAGGCCATGTGCTTGTATTCCCAGGACTCGGACAACATTACTGCTACCTATACAATAGACATGTTTTATCAGGGAAATGATTTTTCTCTCTTACTATGCTTCTACATCAGTGGGTTGGTTCTTAATAAATATATGAGACATTTTGCTTGAAAAAATAAATGAATTTTTAAAATTTAAAAACAATAGAACAGGTGAAACGAGGAGCTGTTTCTTTGAATAGGTCAATAAAATTGGGGGTGGGGGGAGGAGTTAAGATGGCAGAGAGATATGGAAATCCTGAACTTGTCTTGTGCCGGAAATGCAGTTAGATCAACACCAAACCATTTTGAACACCTAGGATATTGACCAGGGGATTAACTCAACAATCTGCATAACTTGAGCCATAGAACTTGGCAGGTACAAGGTACAGAGAGGTAAATTGTGGGAGAGAAAAGCTTTTGAGTGTAGGGAGCTGTTTTTTTGCAGAGAGAGGGCAGATAGAGAAAGAGAATTGGAGGGAGTGCAGCACATCAGAGTCATTCAGGAAAAGCACTCCCCTCAAAAGTAGCTGGAGAGAAAGAGTGAAAACATTCACAGGGGACTGAACAAGAAATCTTTCCCCAAAACCATTGATGGGGAGAAAAGAGAAGGTTTGTACCAAAGTCATAAACAAGACAAGGATGCCCATATCATCACTGTTATTTAACATTGTATTGGAAGTAACAGCCAATATAACAAGGTAAAAGGAAGATATTACAAGTATAAAAATTGGAAAAGAAGGAAAACTCCTATTATTTGCAGATAATATGATTGCCTCGCTAGAAAACCCAAATAATCAACTAAAATTTTTCTATAAACAGTTATACCCAGTAAGGTAGGAGAATGCAAAAATATACAAAATTAATAGATATAGATAGAAACTACATATAGATAGACACTGTAATAAAACAAGAAATTCCCATTTACAATGGGAATAAAAAATAATTAAATAACTAGTAATAAATTTAACAAGAGATGTAAGCTTAAATGAAAAAAAAAAACAAAACTTTAAGACAACAATGATGAATACAAAATAAGATGAGCAAATGAAAAGATAGGTGTTCTCAGAAACATACGTCATTATTAAAGATGTTGATTTTCCCTAAGTTAATTTAAACATTTCAATAAACATTCCCATAAGGTTTGTTTTGTTGTTCTTTTTTTTTTTTTTCAAGTAGGTGAATCAATCCTAAAGTTCACATTAAAAAGTAAAAACACTAGAATAAAAGACTAGTAAATAATAAGGACCAACACAGTCAGATTTATTAAAATACAGATCTTCTTTGACTTATAGGGTTTTGCCTACCATCATAAATTGAAAATATCCTAAGCTAAAAATGCATTTAATACACCTAACTTACCCACCATCACAGCTTAGCCTAAGCCCACTTTAAATGTGCTCAGAACACTTACATTAGTCTACAGTTGGACAAAATCATCTAACACAAAACCTATTTTATTTTTTTAGAAATTTTTAATAGCTTATTTATTTTTGAGACAGAGAGACAGGGCATGAGTGGGGGAGGGGCAGAGAGAGAGGGAGACACAGAACCTGAAACAGGCTCCAGGCTCTTAGCTGTCACCACAAAACCTGATGCGGGGCTCAAACCCACAAACCGCGACATCATGACCTGAGCCAAAGTCGGACGCTTAACCGACTGAGCCACCCAGGTGCCCCATAAAACCCATTATATAAAGTGTTGAATATCTTGGGGCACCTGAGTGACTCAGTCAGTTGGGTGTCCAACTCTTGGTTTCAGTTCAGGTCATGATCTTGTGGTTTGTGAGTTCAAGCCCTGCACCATCAGTGCAGAGCCTGCTTAGGATTCTTTCTCTCTCCCTCCCTCTTTCTGCTCCTCCCCTGCTCATGCTGTCTCTCTCTCCCAAAATAAATAAACTTTAAAAAAAGTATTGAATATCTCATGCAATTGATTGAATACTGTGCTGAAAGTAACAGAATGGTTGTATGGGTACAAAATGGTTGTAAGTGTATGTAAGTAATGCATATCATGTACTGTATGTAAGTGTATGATATGTGTGTGTAATGTATGTTAAGTGTATGATTATATATGTATGTAATTTTATGTAAGTGCATGATATCATGAAAGTATCATGGTTACATGGGTTTGGGAGTTGTGGCTCACTGCTATTTACCAACATCATGAGAAAGCATCATACTGCATATTGCTAGCTACAAGTATGGTTTCTACTGAATACACACTACTTTTGCACCATTGTAAAGTCAAAAAATCCCAAGCGTAAGTTGGGGGCTGTCTGTATACTTAAAAGTCTCAGTGATTTGAGCAGTGTGCTATGGTGCATGAACAAGGGGATAGTCAGAGGAATAGGATAGAAAGATCCAGAAATACACTCCAAAATATACAGGGTTTTAGTAAATAAAGTTTCATCTCAAAACAGTGGG
Organism: Hyaena hyaena; assembly: GCF_003009895.1. Taxonomy (NCBI): domain Eukaryota; kingdom Metazoa; phylum Chordata; class Mammalia; order Carnivora; family Hyaenidae; genus Hyaena; species Hyaena hyaena. The sequence goes on along the minus strand of NW_024080642.1, from coordinate 4,967,661 downwards.
GTAAAATATATTATTTGACAATAGTTGTTGGTATCACTACGTAACCATTTGGAAAAGGAAAAAGTTAGATTCATATCTTACATCTTATATTAGGATAAATTCCATATGGATCAATACCTAAAATGGAAATTAAAATATTAAAACTCCAGAAGATAACATGGGAGGATTCTTTTAATATCTTGAAATGTAACAATGACTCTAAGCCATAAAATGGAAGTAAATAAATTCAACCACATAGAAATAAAATCTTCTATGTAAAAAAAAAAAAAAAAAAAGAAATAAAATCTTCTGCATGACAAAAGATAAATGAAAAACAGAGGAAAATACTTGTAACTCAGTCAGATGCTCTTATATAAAAAGAAGAAAATTTAGAATCCAAGTTTGCATTTGCTTCTGTATGTATAAAGAAAAAGGAAAAAATCCACTAAAAATGAAGAACACTGGTTATTTATGGCAGAGGTGGAGTATTGGGTAGAAGGAGAATAAGAATGGGTGATAAACTTTTCACTGTATAACTCTTAACACATTTTGACTTTGAACCTTAAATATGCTGCCTAACTGAAAAAAAATTTATTAAGAAGTCCCTGCTCTCACATAGCTTACTTTCCAGTGCAGGCAGACAGATGATAAACAAATAAATATATACTATGGATCATAGTAAGATAACTAAATCCACAAATGCAAGGAATTTATTTCATATGCTTCATTAATTTTCATAGTGCCTCATAAATTCTAGCAGCTCAATAAATACTTTTTGAATATTTAAGTCCTATTTGTATGATTATATTATTATTCTACTTCCTTTCAATGAAAGGACCTAGATCCTCAACTGAAAATGTAACAAATTACAGGGTGCTTGGGTGGCTCAGTTGGGTAAGTGACCAACATTGGCTCAGATCATGATCTCGTAGTTTGTGAGTTTGAACCCCACATTGGGCTTTCAGGTGTCAGCGCAGAGCCGGCTTTGGATCCTCTGTCCCCTTCTCTCTCTCTGCCTCTCTTTGCTCAAGCTTGCTCTGTCTCTCTCTCAAAAAAAAAAAAAAAATTGTACCTGTTGCCGACAGTGTTGGGAACGTGTATCTTCAGGTCTTCTGTGACATCCCTCATCACCCTCTGATAACCAGACATTCCTGAGTCTTTGATATAAGAAGGATTATTTCTCATTAAATATTCCCCCAAATGATTAATTGGATCAAACGTGGTTGTAATATCAGCTTCTGCCCAAAGCTTCTTCTTTTCCACTTGCATTAACATTTTTTCCACTCCAGGCACTAAGGTGGGTAGAAGTTTATCAAGCAAATATGCACGAGTGTTACCTGTCATTTTTTCAGTATTAAACCACTCTTTGGCCAAATCATCCCTACGGAGTTTTTTTTCAGCTTTTTTTTCTAGTTCTTTCTTCAAATTATCCTTATTTATTATTTTCTGCTGCATTGCCTGGGCTCTTGCCTCCACTCTTTCATAAAAGTTTTTCTTCCATGGCTGTTCTGGCTTTGAATTCAGTACAGCTGGATCTAAATTGAAAATCACTTTCGCAGGTTTTCTAACCACAAAATTCTTTGAGACATTAGTGTCAGTGTCCATTATTAAATCAGGTGAAGCTTTTTTTTGCCCTTCCAAGTTTATTTCTGAGGAGGAAAAGAAGGGAAATGTAAGATATACTAGAAGTAGATTTTAATCTATGTTAGTTTAGAATATTATTTGAAAAAAGCTTTTTTGCATCTATTTATATGGCATATTCAAACACAACTGAAAGTAACAGAAAATCAGGTAATGTGACTTTAACCATAAGGACATTAATTATTGACTTAATCAGATGTCATTCAGCGGCTCACTGTTTTTCATTAAGTACACAGCCTGTTTCTATTGTTCTTTATTAATTTTTGTGCTTCTACCTGAGGCTCACAAGACAGCTATTGTATCTCCCAGCATCCTTTTAAAGGATAAGAGATTTGAGAACAAAGGGGACTTTTTTCTCTTATGGTTCTGTTTGAATATATAAGAAGAGAATACCCTAGACTTGCTACTCTAAGATTTTCCTTTATATTTCATTGGACTTATTAAGTTGCATGTCTACCCCTAGACCAATACCTGGTAAAGGGAAAAGGAATTACTATGAATAGGTTTGAGTAATCATAATCTATTCCTTCATATTAGGGGTTAGATCAAGTTCTCTGGGGGTGCCTGGGTGGCTCAGTCGGTTTAGAGTCTGACTCTTGGTTTCAGCTCAGGTCATGATCTCACCGTGTATGTGAATTCAAGCTCTGCACTGTGGACAGCCTGCTTGGGATTCTCTCTGTCTCTCTCTCTCTCTGTCTCTCTCTCTCTTTCAAAATAAATAAATAAACTTTAAAAAAAAGAGCAAGTTTTCTGATATCAAATGATTTCCATCTGCTACAGAACTGAGGTTTAGTTGTCAGGCAAAAAGGTGAGTAAATAAATGTCTGCTGAGTAGACAATGAAAGGGTCTACTCTCTCTTGAAGAAAGGCTCATATTTCCAGCCTCTTTCAGATTTTCATTTAAAAAGTACAATATGGAGTGGGGCATCTGGGTGGCCTGGTTGGCTAAGCATCCAACTTCAGCTCAGGTCACATCTCATGGTTCATGAGTTTGAGCTCTGCATCAGGCTCTACACTGATAGCAGAGAGCCTGCTTTGAATTCTCTATCTCCCTCTCTCTCTCTGCAGCTCCCTCCTTCCGTCTCTCTCTCTCAAAAATAAATAAACGTTAAAAAAAATTCTTTAAAATGCAGTATGGAGACCAAGATAGTAGAGTAAGAACAGGTACTTACATTCCCTACCTACCAAAATATCTAGAAATGACTAAAAAGTGTGTGTGTGTGTGTGTGTGTGTAATATAAACATGAGAAAACTGGCAATCATGGCAATCATGAAGGAGGTCTTCAGTAGTCAGAAATTTTGAAGTTTTCTGAAACATGTACGGAACGTGGAATCAGAATGAGAAAACTATAGGACTAAAGAAACACAAGAGAAGATCACTGTGAAATTTGGGAGCAACTTTGAGGCACCCCAAGTTTAGGGAATCACTGAGCATTTGTGTACCTTCATCCCCATTTGAGCTAACCATCAGAGGCATCAGAGGTGTTCACCCCTGCATTGGGACAAGGGGGTTTGGGCTACAGAGTCAGGATAATGCCTCCACACAGAGAGAAAATGAATTGCTGACAGACTTCACTACTTAAAAATAAACAATAGTATTAGCACTGGGTGTTGTATGTAAGCCAACTCGACAATAAATTATATTTAAAAAATAAAAATAAAATTAAAATAAACAATAAAAGTTTATTTAAGAAAGAAACTAGGGGCAGCTGGGTGGCTCAGACGGTTAAGCATCTGACTACTCAGGTCATGATCTTTTAAAAAAGAAACTAAACAAACCATAAAAGAAAGAGAGAAATCACGTGGAAATGAAAAAGAATTACTGTTGCCAACAAAACCATCAATACATTGACTTGAAGATCAGAAAATACTGAATAACTAACCAGCAAACTGGAATACCAAGCCAAAGCAGATAAAAAGGGCAAAGGAAATAAGAGAATGGAAGATAGATCTAGAACTTTTAATATTCATCTATTAAAAGTGTTAAATGGAGTGAATCAAGAGTATAGGGATAAGGAAATATTCAAAGAGATAATGCAAGGAAATCTCATAGTCCCGAAGAAATAAAAAAATCTTGAACTTTAAAAGGCTTACCAAATGGAGTTTCTGTTTGGAATGATGAAAAACTACTCAACTAGACAGTGGTGACGATTGCACAATATTGTGAATTTACTTAATGACACTGAACTGTACACCCCAACATAGTTTAAATGGTAAATTTTATATTATGTGCGTTTTACCACAATTTTTTAAAAGCACCAAATAATCAATGCAAGATACATGATTAAAATACAAAAGTCTTTTGAGGAAGATGCAGTTGGCGCTATAGCAAAGCTCTGGCTCCTATTCCTGACTTACTGCTGTTGACTCTCTCAGAGGAACAAGTCAGTGCTGCTGTTGACTCTCTCAGAGGAACAAGTCAGTGCTGCAGCCATGACTTTTAAAGAGGCTGGGAAGACACCCATGGAACCAGAGGTGGCAACTTACCAAATTAGAATACTCTAACCAACCAGAATGTAAAATCTTTGGAGAAAGATCAGAGGAGCAAAAGTAAAGAATTGCAAAGTGAAAGGACTAGTTCAGATGCCTATCAAAACTTTGAGAATCACTACAAGAAAAACTCCTTGTGGTGAAGGTTCTAACACTTGGGATCATTTTTAGATGAGGATCCACAAGCAACTCATTGATTTGCACAGTCCTTTTGAGATTGTTAAGCAGATTACTTCCCTCAGAATTGAGCCAGAAGTTGAGGTTGAAGTCACCATTGCAGATGCTTAAATCAACATTTTTAATAAATTCTTTATAATTTGTTAGATGATAGATGGATTGATAGGTAGATAGATGACAGGGATAAGATATCCTGGGTACTAGCAATAACGGATTAAAAATAAAATTTTTCAAAATTTCTTCTTATAATAGCAACAAAACTTGAAAATATCTAGAGATTGGGGCGCCTGGATGGCTCAGTCGGTTAAGCATCCGACTTCGGCTCAGGTCATGATCTCATGGTTTGTGGGTTCAAGCCCGCGTTGGGCTCTGTGCTGACTGCCAGCTCAGAGCCTGGAGCCTGTTTCAGATTCTGTGTCTCCCTCTCTCTCTGACCCACCCTTGCTCATGCTGTCTCTCTCTCTCTCTCTCTCTCTCTCTCATAAATAAATAAAACATTAAAAAAAGAAAAAAGAAAATAACTAGAGATAAACCTATCAAAAATGTATTACGACCAATATGAAGAAAACTATAAAAATTTTGGTATTGGCATAAGAATAGATGTAAGTAAATGTAATATAATTAAAAGTCCAGAACTAAATCCATATGTCCATGACCAACAAATATTTAACAGAGGTGCCAAGGTCATTCAATGGAGAAAAATTTCTCTTCAGCAAATGATGCTATAACAACTGGATATTCACATGGGAAAAAATTAAGTTGTACCTCTACCTCACATCATATACAAAAATTAACTAGTTATCCCTAACAGACATATAGAGAACACTCTACCCAACAAAGCAGAATTCACATTCTCCTAAATCCTAAATGCATATGGTATATCCTTCAGATAGACTGTATGTTAGGCCATAAAGTAAATCTCAATAAACTTAAAAACATAGATATCACATAAAGTATCTTCTTTGACCAAAGCAGGATGAAATTAGAAATCAATAACAAAAGAAAACTGGAAAACTCACAAATCTGTGGTAATTAAAACATACACCCTTAAGCACACCAATGAAGCCAAAGAAGAAATCACAAGGGATATAGAGAATTCTTAGAGATGAATGAAAGTGAAAACACAACAAAACAAAAAGTTATAGGATGCAGTGTACATGGTGCTCAAAGATAATTTAAAGCTGTGATTACATTAAAAAAAGAAGAAATCAAATCAATAACCTAACTTTATATCTTAAGGACTAAAAAAGGAAGAGCAAAATAAACTCAGAACTGAAGCAGAAGGAAGAAAGCAGAAGGAAGAAAATATTAAAGATTAGAGTGGAGACGAACAAAATAGAGAATAAAGAAACAGCAGAGAAAATCAATAAAATCAAAAGTTCATTCTTTGGAAAGATTGACATAATTGAAAAACTTTTAGCTAGACTGGCAAAGAAAAAAGAGACACAACTGAAATAAGAAATGAAAGGGGCACCTGGGTGGCTCAGTCAGTTGAGTGTCCAACTCTTGATTTGGGCTCAGGTCATCATCCCAGAATTGTGGGACCAAGCCCCGTTCAGACTCTGTGCTGAGCATAAAGTCTGCTTAAGATTCTCTCTCTCCTCCCTCTGCTCCTCTCCCCGTCTCCCCAACTCATGCGTGCTCTCTATTCAATAATCAATTAATTAATAAATTAAGAAATGAAAGTGAGAGGGGTGCCTGGATGGTTCAGTCAGTTAAGTGTCCAACTTCGGCTCAGATTATGATCGCGGTTCATGAGTTCAAGTTCCACATTGGGCTCCATGCTCAGTGCCTGGATTCAGATTCTGTGTCTCCCTCTCTCTGTTCCTCTCTCTGTTCACTCTGTCTCTGTCTCTCTCTCAAAATTAAATAAAGGATTAAAAAAGAAAATAAAAAAAGAAATGAAAATTAGAACATTATCACAGTCTCATGGAGATAAAAAGAATAACCTAGAATAAATGGACAAATTCCTTGAAACAGAAAAATTATCTAAGTTGACTGTAAAAGAAATAGAAAATCTCAACATACCTATAGCAAATAAAGAGATTGAATTAGTAATCAAAATTCTACCAACAAAGTTCTGGACTGGATGGCTTCACCAGTGCAATCAAACATTTAAAGAATTAAAATCAATCCCTACCAAGATCTTCCCAAAGAATTAAAGGGGACAGAACAGTTTCTAATTCATTCTGTGAGGCCAGCATTATTCTGATACCAAAGGCAGATAAAGACATCACAAGAAAAGCAAATTGCAGACCAATATTCCTTTTGAATACAGATGCAAAAATCCTCAACAAGGTATTAGCAAATCAAATCCAAGTAAGAGAATTATTCACCATGACCAAATGGGATTTATCCCAGGATTGCATTTGTGATCCACATACGAAAATCAGTGTAATTCATCACATTAATAGAATGAAGGAAAAAGAAAACACATAATCATCTCAATTGATGTAGAAAAGGTATTTGACAGAATCCAACACCATTTCATAATTACAAAAATAAAATAAACCTCTCAGAAAACTAGGAACAGATGGGAAATTCCTCAAAATGATAAATGATATTTATTTAAAAACCCACAGTTAACATCACACTCAGTGGTGAAAGACTGAAAACTTACCCCTTAGGATTAGGAAAAAGACAAGTCTACCCACTTTCACAGCTGCTATTCAACATTGTCCTGGAAGTTCTAGCCAGAGGTATTAGAGAGATATTAGAAAAGAAAAAGAAATTAAAAGGTATCCAAACCAGAAAGAAAAAACCCCATATTTATAGATGAGATGACCCTGTATATAGAATATCTTGAATAATTCACAAAAAAAGCAACTAGAGCTAATAAATGAATTTAGGAAGGTTGCAAGATACAATACCCACACACAAATTAGTTGTGTTTCTATACAACATCAATGAACAATCCAAGAAGAAAATTAGGAAAGCAATTCCTTTTTCAATAGCACCTAAAAGAATTATAGACAGGAATAAATCTAACCAAGGAGATGAATGACTTGAATGCTGAAAACTACAAACCACTGCTGAAAAATATTAAAGAAGACATACATAAATGAAAAGAATCCTGTGTTCATGGATCGAAAGATTTAACATGTAAAAATGTAAATATCACTCAAAGGGATCTATAGATTCAATGCAGTTTTATCAAAATTCTAAGTCTCTTTCATATAAATTGATAAGTTGATCCATGTATTCATATGGAATTACAAATGATCCTGAACAGCCAAAACAATCTTTAAAAAGAATAAGCTTAGAAGATTCACATTACTTAATTTTGAAATACTACAAAGCTAAAGTAGTTAAAACAACATGGCAGAGGTATAAGGACAGACCTAGACCAACTGAATTGAATGGGCAGACGAGAAATAAATCTACATATATATATTTATATATGTAAGTAAATGTGTGTGTGTGTGTGTGTGTGTGTACATATATTCAATAGGTGCCAAGTTCATTCAATGAGGGAAGAACAGTTTTTTCAAGAGCTGATGCTAGGATAACTGGATATCAAAGGAGGTGGAAAGTTGGACCTTTACACCATATACAAAAATGAACTAAAAATGAAAGATTTAAATTTAAGAGTTGAAACCATAAAACTCTCAGAAACTATAAAACTTGAGGAAAATCTCTATAATGTTGGGTTTGGCAGTGACTTCACAGATAGGACATCAAAAGCACAGGAAACAAAAGAAAAAATAGAAAACTGAACTTCATCAAAATCAGTAACTTTTACCCATTAAAGGATACAATAAGAAAGTTCCTCTTTCTCTGCATCATCACCAACATCTCTTGTTTCCTGAGTTGTTAATTTTAGCCATTCTTACAGGTTTGAGGTGGTATCTCATTGTGGTTTTGATTTGTATTATTCTGATGATGAGTGCTGATGAGCACTTTTTCATGAGTCTGTTAGCCATCTGGATGTCTTCTTTGGAAAAGTGTCTATTAATGTCTTTTGCCCATTTGTTCACTGGATTATTTGTTTTTGTTTTTTTTGGTGGGGGGTGTTGAGTTTGATAAGTTCTTTATAGATTTGGGGATACTAACCCTTTATCTCATATGTCATTTGCAAATATCTACTCCCATTCTGTCAGTTGCCTTTTAGTTTTGCTGATTGTTTCCTTCTCTGTGCCACAGCTTTTAATCTTGATGAGGTCCCAATAGTTCATTTTTGCTTTTGATTCTCTTGCCTCCAGAGACATGGCAAGTAAGCAGCTGCAGTGGCCCAGGTCAAAGAGGTTTTTGACTGTTTTCTCCTCTAGGATTTTGATGGTTTCCTGTCTTACCTTTAGGTCTTTCATCCATTTTGAATTTATTTTTGTGTATGGTGTAAGAAAGTGGTCCAGGTTCATTCTTCTGCATGCCGCTGTCCAGTTTCCCAGAAACATTTGCTAGAGAGGCTGTCTTTTTTCCATTGGATATTCTTTCATGCTTTGTCAAAGATTAGTTGGCCATAACATATGTGGGTCCGTTTCTGGGTCTCTATTCTGTTCCATTGATTTATATGTCTGATTTTGTGCCAGTACCATACTGTTTTTGAGATTATAGCTTTGTAATACAGCCTGTAGTCCAGAATTGTGATGCTCCAGTTTTGGTGTTCTTTTTCAGGATTGCTTTGGCTATTTGGGGTCTTTTCTGGCTCCATACAAATTTTAAGATTGTTCTAGCTCTGTGAAGAATACTGGTTGTTATTTTGATAGAAATTGCATTGAATATGTAGATTGCTTTGAGTAGTATTAACATTTTAACAATATTTGTTCTTCTAATACATGAGCATGGAAGGTTTTTTTTTTCTTTTTTTTTGTCGGTTTCAATTTGTTTCATAAACTTTCTATAGTTTTCAGTGTATAGATTTTTCAGCTCTTTAGTTAGGTTTCTTCCTAGGTATTTTATGGTATTTGGTGCAATTGTAAATGGGATCAATTCCTTGATTTCTCTTTCTGCTGTTTCATTATTGGTGTATAGAAATGCAAATGATTTCTGTACATTGACTTTATATCCTGTGACTTTGCTGAATTCATCTATCATTTCTGGCAAGTTTTTGGTAGAGTCTTTTGGGTTTTCCATGTACAGTTTATGTCATCTGCAGAGAGTGAAAGTTTGACTTCCTCCTTGCTGATATGGATACCTTTTATTTCTTTGTATTGCCTGATTGCTGAGGCTAGGACTTCCAACACTATGTTGAATTGCAGTGGTAAGAGTGGACATCCTTGTCGTGTTTCTGACCTTAGGGCTAAAACTCTCAGGTTTTCTTCATTGAGGATGATATTAGCTGTGGGTCTTTTGTATATGGACTTTATGGTCTTGAGGTATGATCCTTCTATCCTTACTTTCTTAAGGGTTTTTATCAAGAAAGGATGCTGTGTTTTGTCAAATGCTTTTTCTGCATCTATTGAAAGGATCAGGTAATTCTTATCCTTTTTTAAAAAAAATTAAAGTGATGCATCACACTGATTTGCAGATGTTGAACCAGCCCTGCATCCCAGGAATAAATCCCAGTTGATTAGGGTGAATAATTTCTTTTAGTGTATTGTCAGATCCACTTTGCTAGTATCTTGTTGAGAAATTTTCATCCATGATAATCAAGGAAATTTGTCTGTAGTTCTTTTTAGTCAGGTGTTTGTCTGATTTTGGAATCAAGGTAATGCTGACCTCATAGGACAAGTTTGGAAGTTTCCTTTTCACTTCTATTTTTGGAACAGTTTCAAAAGAATAGGTGTTAACTTTTCTTTAAGTGTTTGGTAGAATTCCTCCGAAAAGCCATCTGGCCCTGGACTCTTGTGGTTTGGGAGGTTTTTGATTACCAATTCAATTTCTTTATTGGTTATGTGTCTGTTCAAATGTTCTATATCTTCTTGTTACAGTTTTGGTAGTTGATATATTGCTAGGAATATGTCCATTTCTTCCAGATTGCACAATTTGTTGGCATATAATTGCTCAAAATATTCTCTTATTATTGTTTGTATTTCTGCGGTGTTGGTTGTGATCTCTCCGCTTTCATTCATGATTTTATATATGTGAGTCCTTTCAGTTTTCTTTTTGATCAATCTGGCTAGGGGTTTACCAATTTTGTTAATTCTTTCAAAGAACCAGCTCCTGATTTTATTGATCTGTTCCACTGTTGTTGTTGTTGTTGTTTTAATTTCCGTATCATTGCTTTCTGCTCTAATCTTCATTATTTCCCTTCTTTTGCTAATTTGAGGCTTTGTTTTCTGTTCTTTTTCCAGCTCTTTCAGGTATAAGGTTAGGTTGTGTATTTGAGACCTTTCTTCCTTCTTTAGGAAGACCCAGATTGGTATAGACTTTCCTTTATGACCACCTTTGCTGCATTCCAGAGGTTTTGGGCTGTCCTGTCTTCATTTTCATTGGCTTTCATGTACTTTTTAATTTCCTCATTAACCCATTCATTCTTTAGTAGGATGTTCTGTAATCTCTAGTTATTCATGGTCTTTCCAATTTTTTTCTTGTGATTAATTTTGAGTTTCATAAGGGTTGTTGTCAGAAAATATGCATGGTATGATCTTGATCTTTTTGTACTTGTTGAGGTCTGATTTGTGACCCAGTATGTGATTTATACTGGATTATGTTCCATGTGCACTCTGTATTCTGCTGCTTTAGGATGTAATGTTCTGAATATACAGTCCAGTATGTCACTCAAAGCTATTATTTCCTTGTTGATTTTGTACTTAGATGTATGTCCATTGATGTAAGTGGGGTATTGAAATCCCCTACTCTTATGGTATTATTATTGATGAGTTTCTTCATGTTTGTGATTGATTTATATATTTGGGTACCCCAAGTTGGGGGCATAAGTATTTATAGTTGTTAGATCTTCTTGGTGGATAGACCTCTTACTTATGATATAATCCTCTTTCATCTTTATTTCATCTTTATAATGCCCTTAGTCTTTATTTTAATATCTAGTCTTTCTGATATAAGTATGGCTACTTTGGCTCTCTTTTGATGTCTATTAGCATGATAGATGGTTCTCCATCCCCTTACTTTCAATCTGCAGGTGTCTTTAGGTGTAAAACGACTCTCTTGTAAGCAGAATATAGATGGGCCTTGTTTTCTTTTTCTTTTTCTTAATGTTTTTATTTATTTTTGAGAGAGAGAGAGAGAGAGACAGCATGAGCAGGGGAGAGTCAGAGAGAGAGGGAGACACAGAATCCAAAGACAGGCTCCAGGCCCTGAGCTGTCAGCACAGAGCCCAACGTGGGGCTCGAACCCACGAACTGTGAGATCATGACCTGAGCTGAAGCCGGACACTCAACCAACTGAGCCAAGGATGGGCTTTGTTTTCTTATCCATTCTGATACCCTATGTCTTTTGATTGGAGGGTTTAGTCCATTGACATTTAGAGTGAATAGTGAAAGATATGAATTTAGCCATTGTGGTGCCTGTAGAGTTGGTGTTTCTGTTGGTGTTCTCTGGTCATTTCTAGTCTTTGTTTCTTTTTATGTTTTGTTTTGTCTCTTCTCCACTCAAAGAGTCCCCCTTAAAATTTCTTGCAGGGCTGGTTCAGTGGTCACTAACTCCTTTAGTTTTTGTTTGCCTAGGAAACTCTTTATGTCTCTTCCTATTTTGAATGACAGACTTGCTACATAAATAATTCTTGGCTGCATATTTTTCTGATTCAGCATGTCAGATATATCCTGCCACTCCTTTCTGGCCTGCCATGCTTCTGGGAATAGGTCTGCTGTGAACCTGATCTGCCTTCCTTTATAGATTAAGGATGACTTTTTCCCCCTTGCTGTTTTCATAATTCTTACCTTGTCTCTGTATTTTGTGAATCTGACTGTGATGTGTCTTAGTGATGGTCAGTTTTTGTTGAATCTAATGGAAGTTCTCTATGCTTTCTGGATTTTGATGTATGTGTCCTTCCCCAGATTAGGAAAGTTTTCCCCTACAATTTGCTCATATAAACCATCTGTCCCTTTTTACCTCTCTTCATCTTCTGGGACTCCTATGATTCAGATGTTACTCCTTTTTAGTAAGTCACTGAGTTGTCTAAGTTTTGTATTGTGATCTTTTGCCTTTGTTTCCTCTTTTTTCTGCTTCATTATTCTCCATAATTTTATCTTCTATATTGCTGATTTGCTGCTCTGCTTCATCCATCCTTGATGTCATGGCAGCCACTCCAGATTGCATCTCAATTATGGCATTTTAAAATTCATCTTGTGTAGATTTTATTTCTTTTATCTCCACAGAAAGGGATTCTATGCTTTTTTCAACCCCAGCTAGTATTCTTACCATGGTTCTAAATTCTACTGCAGACATCTTGTTTATGCCTGTGTTGATTAAGCCGCTGGCTGTCATTTCTTCCTGCTTTTCTGTGGGGTGAATTCCTTCATTTTGTCATTTTGGAGGGGGAAAAATTAATTAAAAATTTAAAAATTAAAAACAAAACAAAAAACTCAAATAAAGGAAGCTAGATCCTAGGTGTATTTTGGTCTGCTTGTTGAAAGACAATTGATAGAATAGAGAAAAAAGGGAAGGACAAGAAAAAAATAAACAATTTTTAAAAATTATATAATAAAATAGAATGAAAAAATATTAAAAATAAAAAATAAAGTAAAAAATAAAAATAAAATTTTCTATCTCTGTGTGTAAGAAAGAGAAAGAAAAAAGAAAACAATTTAAGCAAAAACAGAAGCAAAGAAAACAAATAAATAACTGAACCAGCAAATAGAATGAAACCCAAGTGAAGTTACATCCAGTTTCCCCTAGAACAACGAAGCCCTCTATACACTAAATCCTTACACTAAGCAGGTGGAGTGACTTGTGCTGGTTTTGTGGAGGATGTTTTTGGAGGGCACAGTTGAGTGAGACTTAGTGTAATGGCTCCATTCTCCACTAGGTGGCGCTGCTTAGGTTAGTGGAGTGGATCAGTGTTTTGTGCATATGCCTGCCTGCAGTAGAGGTGGAAATGGCTTCACCCAGCCCCCTCGTCTCTGGAACAGGAACTTCTTGGCTCTCACCGCTCTCACCAACAGGCGGGCAAGCACCCCTCCTTCTCTCAGGCCTCCATCTATTCCCCCACCTCTACCTTGTCCATGTCCAAGCTGTCCACTTGCCAGGTGGCACCACCCTCCAGAATTTTATCTCAGATGGAGGAGTGTTTCAAACCCCCACACTTCAGAGACCCCCACAGCTTGGACATGGGTCAACTCTTTGGGGAAGGGGGTGTCTTACTGAGCAATGACTGGGTTTGCCCCAGAAAACACGCATGTGATCACACAGCAGCAGAGGTTCAGAGATTATGGGAAATAACAACACACAGCCAGCGCCAGGTTTTACCACACTCTAGCATCTTTGTCCCAATACCATCAAACATTGGCTGCTCTCCAGGGTCTGCTGGGACCTTTCCCTGTGGCATGGCCGTGTGATTTCTATCAAATGCATTCCAAGCAGGGGAACCACTTCTCCCCATGTGGCACATGGACCCTCAGACCACATGCCTGGGGATTTGCCCTAATTCCTCACCAGGTCACTGTCAGGCACTGAGCTCGGAACATTCAGAGTCTGTCCTCCACTGTTTATAGAATCCCTCTCCTTTCTCCCTGTCAATGGTTTTGGGGCACAGATTTCTTGTTCAGTCCTCTCTGACTGTTTTTACTCTTTCTCTTTCTCTCCAGCTACTTTCAGGGAAGTGCTTTTCTTGCGCGATCCCCATGGGCTGCACTCTCCCCCTTTCTCTTTCTCTATTCTCTCTCTGCAAAAAAACCTCCCAACTCTCTGTGGCTTTTCTCTCCCCCAGTTCACCTCTCCTCACCACATACCTCAAGTTATGCAGATTGCTGTGTGAATCCTCAGATCAATTTCCTAGGTGTTCAAAATGGTTTAGTGCATTTCAGGGATAAGATAAGCTCCAGACTCCATGCTGCTCTGTCATCTTAACTCAGGGGATCTATCTAGAAAAAAGTTGCTATATCCAATGTCAGAGAAATTACTGCCTGTTCCCTCTTCTAGGATTATTATGGTTTCAGGTCTAACATTTAGGTCTTTAACCATTTTGAGTTTATTTTTGTTTATGGTGTAAGAACACGGTCCAGATTCATTCTTTTTCATATTGCTGTCTGGTTTTCCCAACACCATTTGCTGAAGAGATTTTTTTCCCATTGGATATTCTTTCTTGCTTTATTGAAGATTAATTAACCATTAAATTGTGGTTTATTTTGGAATTTTCTATTCTGTATCATTGATCTATGTATCCATTTTTGTTTTGATTGCCACAGATTTGTAATATAACTTGAAGACTGGAATTGTGATATCTCCAGCTATGCTTTTATTTCTTTCTTTTTTTAAAAATTTTTTAAAAATAGTTTATTGTCAAGTTGGTTTCCATACAACATCCAGTGCTCACCCCACAAGTGCCCTCCTCCATGCCCATCACCCCCCCTCCCCCCACACCCATCAGTCCTCAGTTTGTTCTCAGCATTCAAGAGTCTCTCATGGTTTGCCTCCTCTCTCTCCCCCACTATTTCCCCCTTCTCTCCCATGATCCTCCGTTAAGTTCCTCCTAATCCTCTATACGTGCAAACATATGGTAGCTGTCTTTCTCTGCCTGACTTATTTCACTCAGCATAACACCCTCAAGGTCCATCCATGTTGCTACACATGACCAGATTTCATTCTTTCTCATGGTCATGTAGTATTCCATCGTATAGATAAACCATATCTTCTTGATCCATTCGTCCGTTGATGGACACTTAGGCTCTTTCCATATTTTGGCTATTGCTGAGAGTGCTGCTATGAACATTGGGGTACATGTGCTCCTATGCATCAGCACTCATATATCCCTTGAGTAGATTCCTACAGTGCTATTTCTGGGTCATTGGGGAGTTCTATTGTGAATTTCTTGAGGAACCTCCACCCTGTTTTCCAGAAGGGCTGCACCAGTTTGCATTCCCAACAGTGCAGGAGGGTGCCCATTTCTCTACATTCTCGCCTGCATCTAGAGTCCTCTGATTTGCTCATTTTAGCCACTCTGATTGGCGTTAGGTGGTATCTCAGTGTGGTTTTGATTTGTATTTCCCTGATGAGGAGGGATGCTGAGCATCCTTTCATGTGTCTGTTGGCCATCTGGATGTCCTCTTTGGAGAAGAGTCTGTTCATATCTTCTGCCCATTTCTTCACTGGATTATTTGTTTTTTGGGTGTGGATTTTGGTGAGTTCCTTATAGATTTTGGATACTAGCCCTTTATCTGATGTGTTATTTGCAACTATCTTTTCCCATTCCATTGGTTGCCTATTAGTTTTATGGATTGTTTCCTTTGCCATGCAGAAGCTTTTAATCTTGATGAGGTCTCAATTGTTTATTTTTGCTCTTGATTCCCATGCTTTTGGGGATGTGTCAAGTAAGAAATTGCTGCGGTGGAGGTTAAGGAGGTTGTTTCCTGCTTTCCCCTCTAGGGTTTTGATGTTTTCCTATCTCATGTTCAGGTCCTTTATCCATTTTGAGTTTATCTTTGTGTATGGTGTGAGAAAATGATCTAGTTTCCTTCTTCTGCATGTTGCTGTCCAGTTCTCCCAGCACTATCTGTTAAAGAGGCTGTCTTTTTTCCATTGGATACTCTTTCCTGCTTTGTCAAAGATTAGTTGGCTGTACCTTTGTGGGTCCAAATCTGAGTTCTCTATTCTATTCCATTGGCCTATGTGTCTGTTTTTGTGCCAATGCCATACTGTCTTGATGATGACAGCTTTGTAGTAGAGGCTAAAGTCTGGGATGGTGATGCCTCCCGTTTGGGTTTTCTTCTTCAATATTCCTTTGGCTATTTGGGGTCTTTTGTGGTTCCATACAGATTTTAGGATAGTTTGTTCTAGTTTTGAGAAGTATGCTGTTGCAATTTTGATTGGGATTGCACTGAAGGTGTAGATTGCTTTGGGTAGTAATGACATTTTAACTATATTTATTTTTCCAATCCATGAGCATGGAATGTTTTTCCATTTCTTTGTGTCTTCTTCAATTTCCTTCATAAGTTTTCTATAGTTTTCATCATACAGATCTCTCATATCTTGGTTAGGTTTATTCCTAGGAATTTTATGGTTTTTTGTGAGATTGTGAATGAGATCAGTTTCTTGATTTCTCTTTGTATTGCTTCACTGTTGGTGTATAAAAATGCAGCCAATTTCTGTACGTTGATTTTGTATCCTGCAACTTGGCTGAATTCTTGGATCAGTTCTAGTAGGCTTCTGGGGGAGTCTGCCGGGTTTTCTATGTAGAGTATCACGTCGTCTGCAAAAAGTGAAAGATTGACTTCTTCTTTGCCAATTCTGATGCCTTTTATTTCCTTTTGTTGTCTGATGGCTGATGCTAGGACTTCAGCACTATGTTAAACAACAGTGGTGAGCAGCACTATGTTAAACAACAGTGGTGAGAGTGGACATCCCTGTCGTGTTCCTGATCTCAGGGGGAAAGCTCTCAGTTTTTCCCCATTGAGGATGATGCTAGCTGAGGGCTTCTCATAGATGGCTTTTATGATGTTTAAATAAGTTCCTTCTATCCCGACTTTCTCGACGTTCTTTTTTAAGAAGGGATGCTGTATTTTGTCAAATGCTTTTTCTGCATCTATTGACAGGATCATATGAGTTTTATCTTTTCTTTTGGTGATGTGATGTATCACACTGATTGATTTGCAAATATTGAACCAGCCCTGTAACCCAGGAATGAAAGCCACTTGATCTTGGTGGATGATTCTTTTCATGTGCTGTTGAATTCGATATGCAAGTATCTTGTTGAGGATTTTTGCATCTATATTCATCAAGGATATTGGCCTGTAGTTCTCCTTTTTTGCTGGGTCTCTGTCTGGCTTGGAATCAGAGTGATGCTGGCTTCATAAAATGAGTCTGGAAGTTTTCCTCCAATTTCTATTTTTTGGAATAGCTTGAGAAAATTAGGTATTAATCCTGTTTTAAATGGCTGATAGAATTCCCCAGGGAAGCCATCTGACCCAGGGCTCTTATTTGTTGGGAGATTTTTGATAACTTATTCGATTTCCTCACTTGTTATGGTTTTCTATCTCTTCCGGTGTGAATTTTGGTAGTGAATGTGTGTTTAGGAATTTGTCCATTTCTTCTAAGTTGTACAGTTTGTTGGCATATAGTTTTTCATAGTATTCCTTGATAATTGCTTGTATTTCTGAGGGGTTGGTTGTAATCAGTCCATTTTCATTCATGATTTTGTCTTTTTGGGTGCTCTCTCTTTTCTTTTTGAGGAGCCTGGCTAGAGGTTTGTCAATTTTGTTTATTTTTTCAAAAAATCAACTCTTGGTTTCATTGATCTGTTCAATTGTTTCTTTGGTTTCTATATTGTTTATTTCTGCCCTGATTTTTATTATTTCTCTTCTTCTACTGGGTTTGGGGTGCTCTTGTTGCTCTCTCTCTTGTTGTTTTAGGTGTGCTGTTAGATTTTGCACTTGCTCTTTTTTAATTTATTGAAATAGGCCTGGAGTGCAATATACTTTCCTCTTAGGACTGCTTTCGCCGCATCCCATAGAGTTTGGATTGTTGTATTCTCATTTTGTTTCCATATATTTTTAAATTTCTTCTCTAATTGCCTGATTGGCCCATTCATTCTTTAGTAGGGTGTTCTTTAGCCTCCATGTTTTTGGGGGGTTTTCCAGACTTCTTCCTGTGATTGATTTTGAGTTCCATAGCATTGTGATCTGAAAGTGTGCATGGTATGGTCTCAATTCTTTTCTTTTTATTGAGGGCTGCTTTATGTCCCAGTATGTGATCTATCTTGGAGAATGTGCCATGCACACTTGAGAAGAATATGAATTCCATAGCCTCAGGATGTAGAGTTCTAAATATATCTGTCAGATCCATCTGGTCCAATGTGTCATTCAAGTCCATTGTGTCTTTATTGATTTTCGGTCTAGTTTATCTGTCCATTGCTGTAAGTGGAGTATTAAAGTCCCCTGCTATTAGCACACTATCGATAAGACTGTTTCTGTTTGTGATTAATTGTTTTATGTGTTTAGGTGTTCCCATATTTGGTGCATAGACATTTATAATTGTTAGCTCTTCCTGATGGATAGACCCTGTAATTATTATATAACGGTCTTCTTCATCATTTGTTACTGTCTTTAGTTTAAATTCCAGTTTGTCTGATATAAGTACAGCTACTCCAGCTTTCTTTTGACTTCCTGTAGCATGATAGATATTTCTCCATCCCCTTACTTTCAGTCTGAGGGTGTCCTCCTGTCTAAAACGAATTTCTTGTAGACAGCAAATAGATGGATTTTGTTTTTTTATCCATTCTGCTACCCTATGCCTTTTTATTGGGATATTTAGTCCATTTACATTCAGTATTATTATTGAAAAATATGGGTTCAGAGTCATTGTGTCCTTTGTAGAATTCATGCTTGTGGTGGTGTCTCTGGTATCTTGCGTTCCTTGCAACATTTCCCTCATAGAGTCCCCCTCAGGATTTCTTGTAGAGCTGGTTTAGTGGTGACAAATTCTTTCAATTTTTGTTTATTTGGAAAGACTTTTATCTCTCCTTCTATTCTGAATGACAGGCTTGCTGGATAGAGGATTCTTGGCTGCATATTTTTTCTGTTCATCACTTTGAAGATCTCCTGCCATTCCTTTCTGGCCTGCCAAGTTTCAGTTGATAGGTCTGTCATCACCCTGATAGATTTTCCTTTATATGTTAGGGCCCTTTTCTCCCTAACTGCTTTCAAAATTCTCTCTTTGTCTTTATATTTTGCCAGTTTCTCTATGATATGTCGTGCAGAAGATCGATTCAAGTTACGACTGAGGGGAGTTCTCTGTGCCTCTTGAATTTCAACGTCTACTTCCCTCTCCAGGTTGGGGAAGTTCTCTGCTATAATTTGTTCCAGGAATCCTTCAGCACCTTTACCTCTCTCTTCCTCTTCTGGGATTCCTATGCTACGGATATTGTTCCATTTGATTGTATCGCTGAGCTCTCAAACTCTTCTTTCATGTTCCTGGATCAGTTTATCTTTTTTTCTCAGTTTCTTCTTTTTCTATAATTGTGTCTTCTAAATCACTTATTCTCCTTTCTGCCTCTTCGATCCATGCATTGGACGCCTCCAGTTTATTATGTATCTCATTTATCGCATTTTTAAATTCATCGTAACTATTTTTAAGCTCCATAGTGTTTGTAGCAATAGTTTCTCTGATGTCCTTCATGCTTTTTTCAAGCCCAGCGATTAATTTTATGATTATTGTTCTAAATTCTTGTTCAGTTATTTTGCTTATATCTGTTTTCAGCAGTTCTTTACCTGTCCTTGCTTCCTGGATTTTTTTTGGAGGTTATTTCTTTCTTTTCTTCATTTTGTTTAGCTTTCTTTCTTTTGTTAGTTTTAAAAGCTTGTTATGCACTCTGCAACTGTGAGCGCTGCTGCACCAAAGAAGGCTCTTTGACTGTCCAAGGCCTATCCATTCAGAAAGTGTTCTTTGAATGGTATCCCTCAGTCTCTCTTGTTGAGACCTTGGTTATTTAATTTTCTACTCGTAGTGGTATTTGGGACCTTCTGCCATGTGTACTTTGGCTTGTTTCTTGAGGTAGCCCTGGAAGAGACACAGACAGACAAAGACACAGGGAACAAAGGCACACAAACGCACAGATAAATCCAAAACACATGCAAACCAAAAAGGAAAATGAAAAAGAAAAGAGAATAGAGGGAGGAGGGAAGGGGAATAATAAGAAATAAAAATACATAAAAAAGAAAAAAGAAAAGAAAAGGAAAAAAGAAGAAACTCAATAGACAAAGAACATTTTAAAGCATTTAACCAGTTTTCCCAGCTATATATAAATATCTGGTTTTTTTTTTTTTTGTTTGAAGTGCATAGAGAAAGAGAGAAATGACAGGGCGGGGATGAGGTGAAATTGGAAATGAAATGAGCTGGCAGAAGGAATAAGCTTTTTTCAAAGAGTGAAAGAGTGGAATATGGTTGGAGAAGAGGCTAAAGAAATGATGATGGTGTTATCCAGAGAAACCATATAGTCTGATTACTCCAGAAGAAAGAGATGAAAAGGTAGGTAGGTGTAGGATTTACATTTAGAGAATGGATTAAATGTGACTGTTTAAGCAAGCCAGTGACCAGAATTAATCAGGGCAGAGCATCCATGTGGTCTTGCCCCAGCTCCAGTTAAAAATAAATAAATAAGATAAAAAATAAAAAAATATAAAAATAAATTAAAAAGAAAAAAAGGAAGAGGGCAGCTCTCTAACAGGGATGGGAGTGGTTTGGTCCAGTGCATTCCGCGGGAGTCCTGCCTTGGCTGTTGTGGGGAGAAGAGTGGCGGCGCTCCAGTCCCTTCTTGAACCAAGCGCTGCAACTCACTTTTTTGGGTATGTAAACTCCCTGTGTAGGGGGCGCAGCCAAGGTGGGCCGTGCTCTATATCACAGGCCAGTCCTCGTTTCCAGATCCCAGTCCGCGGGCCCCACTGAAATTGCCGGCAACATAATCTCGCAGGCGAGCCCCTCAGGGCAGTACCAAGCCTCTTGCCTTCCCACTGGGGATTAAGCCAGAAGCCGCTGCTCCTGTCTCCTCTAGGTCGGGTTGGCGAGTAAGGAGCAGTTTCATCCGGGGGTCGCCTGGGACGTGTGCGTCCCGCGTAGGGTCACCTGGAGAGTAGGAAACCAGGTCCCTCTGTGTCCCATTGCCCAAAACGCAAACTCGCGGGCAAATCTCCCAGTTTTAAGCCTTTCGCCTCCCCTCTAGGGATCCAGCCGAACCAGAAGTACAAAGGCGTAGCCGCCGTGTGTCCCCTCCAGGTCGAGCTGGTGAGCAGGCAGCAGTTTCCCCGGGGGTCGCCTGGACGAGTGCGTCCCGCCTAGGGTCAGCTGGAGAGCAGGAAACTGGATCCTTCTGTGTCCCGAGCGGAGGTTTTTCCCTTCTCCAGCAACAGGAACAGGGTCTTGAGCAGTTTCGGCCACTCTCTTTCCCCTCTAGACTCCCCGCAGGGGGGGATCTCCCCGTCCCTCTGTGTCTCTGCTCCCGGCCCGATTTTATCTTCCCCAGTTCGCACTCATGCTAGAAGGTTTTCTCAGCGGACTCTGTCTCCTTTTCTTCCCAAACTTCTGGATTCTGTAAGGGTTCCTATGGCTTCAGGCCTTCTCCTATGGGGGCAAGTGCAATGTATGGAGTTCCCTACTTCTCTGCCATCTTGCCCTTAATCTGCTTTTCTTTTTCAAGATTGCTTTGGCTATTCAGAGTCCTTTGTAGTTCCATACAAATTTTTGGATTGTTCTACTTCTGTGAAAAATGCTGTTGGTATTTGTGATAGGGATTGCATTGAATGTGTAGATTGCTTTGGGTAATATAGACATTTTAACAATATTTGTTCTACTCCATGAGCATGGAATGTCTTTCTATTTCTTTGTATCATCTTTAATTTCTTTCATCAGTGTTTTATAGTTTTAAGACTACAGGTATTACACCAATTTGGTTAGGTTTATTCCTAGGGATTTTTTTTGGGGGGGAGGGTATACTTGTAATGAACTTCATTCATTTTTCATTGTTTCATACTATTTCACTATATGACTGTATTGCAAGGTATTTACTCTTTCTCATTTTTGGTGGGGAGCTATCCACAAATATTTCAAAATTTGTTTAATTAACTTATTTAAAATTTCCCTTAGCTTAATTGAAAATACTCTGAAGAATACTTTTAAATCCTACCTAGATAGTATCCATCTTTCTTCCCAGGAAAAAATTAAGTAGCCTATAAAGAAACTCTTTAAAACCCAACATTTAATCTAAAGAATGTCTTATGTCCAATAGTGAATAGTATTTATGAACCTCCTCCCAAGGTTTGATTTGCTCTTTGACTAATTCTCATACCAATATGGAAGAAGTGATGCTCTCCCTAACCTCTCAGTTGGAGTTGCAAACAAGTTAACTGCTTTTTTAAGTGGGAGGGGATGTTTCCACTCTGGTGGTGACAATGCTTACTAAGTGTGAAAGAGCAATTCTTCACAGTCTACGGGTTCTGGGGTACTTGGGTGGCTCAGTTGCTTAAGCATCCAGCTTTAGCTCAGGTCATGATCTCATGGTTCATGGATTCGAGCCCCACATCGGGTTCTGTACTGACAGCTCAGAGCCTGGAGCCTGGTTCAGATTCTGTCTCCCTCCCTCTTGGCCCCTTCCCTGCTCATACTGTCTCCTTCATAAATAAATAAATATTTTATAAAAATTTAGGGGCACCTAGTGGCTCAGTCGGTTAAGCATCTGACTCTTGGTTCTGGCTCAGGTCATGATCTCACAGTTCGTGAGTTTGAGCCCCGCATCAAGATTTGGGCTGACTGTGTGGAGCCTGATTGGGACTCTCTCTCCTTCTCTCTCTGCCTCTCCCTCACTCATTCTCTCTGTATCTCTCTCAAAATAAATAAATAAAAATTTGAAAAAATGTTTAAAAAATCTTTTCAAGTCTGTGGATTCTTACATATTTTTTTAATGTTTATTTATTTTTGAGAGTCAGAGACAGTGCAAGCAGGCGAGGGTCAGAGAGAGAGAGATACAGAATCCGAAGACAGTCTCCAGGCTCTGAGCTAGCTGTCAGCACAGAGCCTGATGCAGTGCTCAATCCCGTGAACTTTGAGATCATGGCCTGAGCCGAGGATGCTTAACTGACTGAGCCACCCAGGCTCTCCTAAAGTCTGTGGATTCTAATGTTACTTTCTTTGCTTTTACTCTCTCAGATATAACCCGAAGAGGATCCTTTCCTGCTTTAAAGGTACTGTTACAGATATATAGCAACTTGATATCTACCCATTTGCCATGGCTTATTTGTACACTCACACATGAATTAGGACATTCTCCATCTTGCTGCAGACAGCCAGTGCTTCTCCAGTATGCTTGGTTATTGTAGGTTGCTAAGCAATAATCCTAGTGTTTGCATTTATATGTAGAATGGAAGAAGATGTGTGTTTGATTACAACTCTAGTCAAACACTTCTCTCTTATAGCTATAAAACCAAGAAAAGAAGAGGAGGCAATAGTAGGGTTAATAAATCAGGATTCTAAGCAAGCCTAACTGCAATCTTCTTTTGATCGAGAGACCTCTGAGTTCAAGGTTCATAAATTACAGCACCACCCCAAGGGCAAATTAATTCTGAGGTTCAACTGAATATAGTTTCAAACAGGTACTGGGTTTTTTAGCAGGTCTATGCTTGGACATTCCTAACCCTTTCACAGATTGATTGATTCATTTATACATTCACTCTAATAAATATTTATAGATGTCTCACTTTGTGCCAGGCACTATGCTAAACTCTTGAATTCTTTTTCAGGATTATCTTCCTAAACTCTTCATAGCATTAAGGGTCTTTCACATTCTTCTTCGACATGTATACCTTCACCCCTGCATTAATCTACCTTCTAACATACAAAGACATATTCAGGTACTTTGGGCATAAATGCTTTCAATTAAATAAGTAGGGACACAAAAGAATTCCTTGTTCATATTTTGAAAGGCCCAGCCTTCGAAGTGACTTTTACCACTTCCTGTACTTAGTTCATGGCCCCCTGCTGCGCATGGCCTCAGTACAACCCTATTTAAGGACATATATAGGCATGAATTATAATCCACATTATAATAAGCTTTAGCAGATTCTTTCTTCACAAAAGGGTTTATAACATTAGTGGGACTGCTGGCTGATTAAACTGGTGCAAATAGACCCAGCAGGGCTACTCAATTAGATGTGTGATGTTCTCCTTAAATATAGGCTCTGTCTGAAACTCATCTGGCTTGATTTTTTTCCAGCTGGCTTGATTCTTAACATTTGTACATAAGATAGAAGGACTATAAAGAAAGAAGGAGGAAAAGAAGCACTATTAAATACTACTGGAATTAAGATTCAATAACTATAGGAAAATGTATTTTCCTACAAAACTGTTCATCTTAGGGCTGAAATAAGAACAGAGTTGAGAAATATATTTTCTTTTTTTTCTTTTACTCTTTTATTTTTAAGTAAATAAAATACCTCCACCCGACAAGGTGCTTAAACTGACAACCGCAAGATCAAGAGTCACATGCTCCACTGACTGAGCTAGCCAGGTGCCCCGAGCAAACACATTTTCAAAAAAAAAAACCACTCAAAATGCAAGTTAAGCTCATCCCCTGAAAAGTACAATAACTAGGGTAAAGAAATGAGGAATTCACATGGTACACTTAAACACAATATTTTTTGCAAACATATGTATTTGAGTGCATTCTGAGAGCTGCCTGACAAGATAACATCGTTTTAATTTTGAAAGTATATGACAAGAATAAAGACACTTCCTCTAATATGTTGAAATTGCATTAGCAGTTCCTCTTCCCACTTATTACACACACACACACACACACACACACACACACACACTTACAAAGGGAGATTTAGAATATTAGGCTGAATAGTGCCTGGTCACCAAATAAATAAGTACATTGCCTTGCAACTGATTGTAATAAGCAACTGCAATGTTTTCAGCGTATATCACATCCTGGAATGCATTGACTTAAACAAAACACACTTCCCTCTACCCTACACAGAAAAGCAATAACAGAAATTGAAAATACAAGAACAGGAAATACCACAAACTCTTGATTGACACGTTTTCTAGAGAGGCAATAAATTACATCATGGTATGCATGTGTGAAGTTTTGCATGTGCAAATTTGGCCATGAACTGATTAAAGTGAACGCCTAATTAAATTTATAACAAATTACCTAGATCACAATTCTGTTTGGCATGTTTAAAATGAAAGAGTTCATTTAAAAACCTGGCTGAGGGGCACCTGGCTGGCTCAGTCAGAAGAGCATGTGACTCTTGATCTCAGGGTTGTAAGTTTGAGCCCCACCTTGGGTGATAGAGATTCCTAAAAATAAATAAGTAAATAAACTTAAAACTTAAAAAAAAAAACAAAACACCTGGTTGAAGTGATTAAGGTAAAGGCAAAGTATATGTATACAGCAATGGTGATGGAGGCTGGGAATGAGGAAGAAATAAAATCAAGAAACTGGGGTGTGGGGGGAAGCAGGTGGAGAGGGACTTTCCAAGAAACTTTTTAAAACCTAGTGAACCTATGAAAATAGTACAAGTTTATAATAAAAACAAAGTAAGGGTTGGAAAGTTTGGTTCTTAATGTGTATGTATTATAATGTGTGTTCATAAGAAGAAATAGTAAATAACTGCTTTTATTTTATATATATATATTTGAAATTTTTTAAATGTTTTCTTTATTTATTTCTGAGAGAGAGAGACAGCATGAACAGGGGAGGGTCAGAGAGAGAGGGAGGTACAAAATCTGAAGCAGGCTCCAGGCTCTGAGCTAGCTGTCAGCACAGAGCCTGACATGGGGCTTGAACCCACAAACCGTGAGATCATGACTGGAGCCAAAGTCGGACGCTTAACCAACTGAGCCACCCAGGTGCCCCATTAAATAACTGCTTTTAATTGGTTTAAGAGACCAAAAACCCTTTGGAGAAAAGGAAGCACCTAAAAGTGGTAAGTAGCACCCATATAGCAATTTATAATTTAGAAAATGCTTTAATAATTATTATGGTAACTCGGCCTAGCACAGCCTAGCACATACTAACCACTTAATACTTTAAACTGAAGCATATTTCAATTAATTAAAATTATTAAATTTCAAATATTGTAAAGAATTTTTGTTGTACAGGATTTCACTAAGTATCTAATGTTTGAAGAACTGCAGTGAAAGGGATGAATGTCTTTCCCACTTGTGTTTTGTCTTTGATCCTATATATTTCCAATATGCATAATCATGTGGGATTTTGGTTAAGGATGAGGCTAGAGGTCAAACAGAATAAATATGTGGTCAACTACAGAGGTAAGAAGGAGAAACAAACAAACAAAAATACAATAAGCAGGCCAAATCATTTGTGTTCTTCATTTTATGTTTTCATTAATGGGTTGCCTGCTATGTATCAGTCAGCTCTCAGCTAAATTTTCTCTTTAAGCACAGAATAAATAGTCATAAAGTTGCTTCAAAAACATTAATAGATGATTAAGGGAATACATTTTAAACTATTTCCCAAATTGTGTTTAAAATACTCCTGAGATTATATTTTTTAAGGCAAAATCTTAAGGAATGCATCCCCAGTGAAAACATAATTGTTTTCAATTCCATTGTGTAGGAGAAAGACTAGTTCTCTACCTTGGGATTCTACTGCATCTATTGCTGTTTCTGGCACATTGCTGCTGGTGTCTAAGGCAGAGGTGCTTGGTATACTCTGTGAACTCTGAAACGAGAAAAGAAATCCCAATTTTAAAATGAGTTACTTTGCTCGAAGTTGCATCAACCCTCCCAATTAAAGAATGCAGATAAATGGCTTGTAGGAGTTACCAAACATGTTTGATTTTTCTAGGATTTAATGCTGTGTATTAGAAGCAAAGCCTACTTACTGCATCGATAATATAAAATACATTGGCTCAACATGTCATCCCATCTTCCTAGGGCTAACAAAGTGATATTCTAAGGATATTATTCCAGATGTACATTAATCTTCAAATTATACAATACTTTCTAGAAACAATATTTGAGAACACTGCAAAATGAAATTGGACTTTTGAAAATGCTACTGTTTTCTTCTACTATTAGAATCACCTTCTATGTTTGTGGTGGAAAGAAAAATATTTCATCTTAATTGAAATTAAAGGTTAGTTTTATGAATAAATGGTGGCAAAGTAGTCTTTTGTACTCATGTTGTTGTAGTTTTAAAAGAATGATAACAGAATATTTTTAAGATGCATATTATTGAACTTAATGGTGAATCCATATAACTATTTTTTTAAGTTTTTTTTTTTAAGTTTATTTATTTTTGAGAAAGAGAGAGAGCAAGGCAGGGGTCGAGAGAGGGAGACAGAGAATCCCAAGCAGACTCTGCAGTCAGCACAGAGCCTGGTGTGGGGCTCAAACTCACGAACCATGAGATCATGGCCTGAGCTGACATTGAGTCAGAAGCTTAACCAATTGAGCCATCCAGGCCCCATATAACTATTTTCAATTGTATCCCTTTTTCTAAGGAATATTCTTCCTCACTGAAGTCTTGTGTTCAAATAAACACAAAATTACTTAAATTATTAACATGGAAATTATACTTTCAGAATGAAAGTTACCCTAAAAACTGGTGGTTTTTGTACATGGGGTAATGGTTCTGATTTTAGAAAGCGACCTATATTTATATATAATTTTAAAAAGCTTTTCACAAATAATTTACCTGTCCATGGATGCTTCCTGCAACTGACTCAGATGAGTCAGCTTACTGGTTAATGTGAGTTTGCCCCTTTCCACTTGCTATTTTATTTATCTTTTTCAATACCCACCTCTTTTCCTTCCTTTTGTAAAAAAAAATTCTTTTGAGAGAGCAAGAGCATGAGTAGGGGAGTGGCAGAGGAAGAGTAAGAGAGAACCTTAAGCAGGCCCCATGCACATAGCACAGAGCCCAATGCAGAGCTCGATCTCCTGTATGTGAGATCATGACCTGAGCTGAAATCAAGAGCCTTAGCTTAACCAACTGAGCCACCCAGGCACCCCTCTTTTCCTTTTTCATAAGAAAATTAATTTGACCAGTGTATTGTCCAGCATTAACATCTGATTATTCATGAAAACTCTACCTCAGTAGGGGCTCTCACTTCAGTTGCTTCCTGTTTCCTTTCTTTGTCTTCTTTCCCATTTTCCTGAAATGGAAACAGTGTTAGTAAGTGGGATCCAAAAGAAGCTAAAAATAAAACTAACATCTCATAATCTAGTATAGCAAACTTTTTATGTAAAAAGATTTACATAATGGGCAAACATCATACCAACTAAAGTCACACCAAGTAGCTGTCTTACAAATTCAAACAGTAACAGACATGTTATAAATGTCAACCAACTAGAAGGCTACTGTGACCCAACTATTATTTGAACCCCTTTTCCCAGCACTTTTGTCATGACCTGATGCAGAGTACTTCGACTAAGAAGAGAAATAATTAAATAATAAAATATGATCTTGCATCTCAATTTTCTCAAGAATGTTAAATCTCAAGTCCTCTTTTGCTTAAATGGTTAGAAATCTATGTAAGCCAAGTACCTGAGCAGGCTTGGGTTCCTCTGGAGATGCTGACTCACTCATCTGGACCTCTAAAAGGGATCATCAAATAGTAGGGAACACTATTATCAGACCAATGTTAATAACAAAAAGAGAGAAAGAAAATATTATTAAACAACATAAAGTACTGTTGGAGACCGAAGTCACTCCCAACTCCCATTGCATCCCACCATTCTATTGAATGGTACTAAGTTCTCAACTGCTAAACTTTTCAAACTGTACTACTGTTACTGCTGTTGTTACTGACCAAACCTCGATTAGTGCTAGGCTAGTGCTCAGGGAGATAGGAAAACTCAACCATAATAATCACCACCATTATCATTTTAAGAAAGAAACACACACACACACCAGCAACAGTAATGCAAGTGAATTTTAAAAAACATTATTATCATCATGGGACCCCTGGGTGGCTCAGTCAGTTAAGCACCTGACTTCAGCTCAGGTCATGATCTCACAGCTTGTAAGTTTGAGCCCCATGTTCGGCTCTGTGCTGACATTCGGAGCCTGGAGCCTGTTTCAGATTCTGTATTTTCCCTCACCTCTCTGTCCCTCACCTGCTCACATTCTCTCTCTCTCTCTCAAAAACAAATAAACATATTTATTTATTTATATATTTTATATATATAAAATATATATTTATTTATTATTTATATATGTGTATATTTAGACTAGGTGCTAAAAGGTAAATTTTATGTACATGGCCACTGCTGCTAGGCCAGTTACAATCTAGGGACTATTTAATTTGAAATGGTGTCTTTATACTATGCTAGAGTATTTGCATTTCTTTTTATCAACACATGTTCTAGCTGAATACACCAGAAGTACTGCCTTTGGAGACAACAGATTCCAACACTTAAGAAGAGCTGCCTCAAACCCTTTCTGAAGCAGTACATATAAAAATAGGCTTCTCTGATAGGTTCCAATTGTACATTCTCACAGTCTGCTTTCTTTGCTTATAGTGTCTATCTCCTGAAGTTACAAAGAAGCTCCTTTCCATTTCTTCTAAAATTGGTTTTGTTTTGGATGCACCCAGATAAATTCAATGCAATAAACCTTTTTTGGGTGCCTTCTAAATACAAGCATTGGGGTTAAAAAAAAGTTGAATGAGACCTGTGCTCAGGGAGACAAGAAAACTTCCTTGGAAGAATTCCTAGTTTAGTGATGAAAAAAAGGATAAACAGGCACAGTTCAATCTGCACAGTGCAAAAGCAGAGATGTTAAGGAACACATAAGAGTGGGGTGCCTGGGTGGCTCAGTCAGTTGAACGTCCAACTTCAGCTCAGGTCATGATCTCACAGTTCGTGGGTTCGAGCCCCACATCGGGCTCTGTGCTGACAGCGAACTCAGAGCCTGAAGCCTGTTTCAGATTCTGTGTCTCCCTCTCTCTCTGACCCTCCTCTGTTTACACACACTCTCTCTCTCTCTCTCAGAAATAAAAAAAGAAAAAAAAAGGAACACATAGGAGTAAGCAATTAATTTTCCTAGGGAGGTTGGGGAAGTTTTCATAGAAAGATAGATTTCTAAACTGGATTTTAAAGGACTAGTATTTTTGTGTAAAGGAGTGGGGAAGAATATTTGAGGCAGAACAATACACACTAGGGTATGAAAATTCAAAAAGTGAAGCATTCATGTACAGAGCTTAGTCATTAGGTAAAAGAAAATGGCAGAATATGAGGCTAAAAAGGTAACTTTTCAGGGCACCTGGGTGGCTCAGTCAGTTAAGCATTCAACGTCAGCTCAGGTCATGATCTCACGGTGTGTGAGTTCAAGCCCTGCTTCAAGCTCTGTGCTGACAGCTCAGAGTCTGGAGCCTGCTCTGGATTCTGTGTCTCCCTCTCTCTCTGCCCCTCTCCCACTCCCACTCTGTCTCTCAAAAATGAATAAATGTTAAAAAAATTTTAAAGGTAATTTTTCAGTCTGTAAAGTTTATTCATGTGAAATCAAGGAGGATGGACTTTACTCTGTGCTTTTTAAGCATAAGACAGATGTTATCAAATTGGTGTTTTTAAAAAGTTAACTCTGCCAGCAATGACTAGAATTGTGAAGGAAAGGGGGAAGGTGCAGAGAATGGAGGTAAATTTTGCACGTGAAATGTTGCACGTTTCAATGTTCCTTACTCTAGTCTACATTCTTTTTTTTTTTTTTTAATGTTTTATATATTTCTAGGAGAGAGAGAGAGAGAGAGAGACAGAGTGAGCAGGGGAGGGTCAGAGAGAGAGGGAGTCACAGACTGAAACAGGCTCCAGGCTCTGAGCTGGCAGTCAGCACAGAGCCCGA